>NW_027106761.1:276816-277384 GCF_000696795.3 Halyomorpha halys
AGCTATGACTAAAACAACTAGGCCTTACCAAAGCCAACAACCAACGGGCGTTGATGACCAGGCTGTTAAACGCCCTTTCAAAACTAACAAACAAAACACAAATGATTATAGAAAAGGTTAATATAGCCATTTTCAATATTTTCTATTATATCAATTTTAATATGACTAAAACAGAATGATAACAATAATAAATGAAAATTAATACAAAAATCATTCTAATCGTTTCACCACTACGTTACTGCAATAGGATGAATACATTGTTTTGTGAAAAGGTCAAGAAATGGTAATCTTATCGTTAACAATATTATGTTGGTTTTTGCAAAAGACCACTACCTAGAACACTGTATTAATAAATAAGAAAGATTTAAAAAAATATTATATGTAATAAAGTTCAATTAAATAACTCTGTTAAAAGGCAATGAACGAAAAAAAAATCACTTAATGTGAACATTAGGATCTAAGAATAACTGATAAATACATATATAGGGTGTTTTTTTAAGCCCGATAGAACTTGAAATTGTAAAAAATAACACAAAAAATTAAATTGTAATCAAAATTTTTTTTTTAT
>NW_027106761.1:278494-341924 GCF_000696795.3 Halyomorpha halys
AATTATTTAGTAAAAAATTGCCAGTCTCAAGAAAGAAATTTAAGGATTATAAATAAATCAGATTTTTATCTTTCTCAAACAATTAAATTTAAAATTGATAATCGATTACTAGCCGACTTGTGGCTAGCAGGCAAGGAAAAACTAAATATTTTTTTTTTAGAATTCAATTTTATAAATTACAAAAAAAAATAAAGTAGCTTTAAAAGGAGTAGAGCTTTAGTTTCTATTTTTTTAAACAATGAAGTCATCATTAATTCCACATTTATCTTCTACCCTGTGCTTAACAACAATGAATAAATTTAAGAATTTTAAATTATGTATTTTTTTCAAAAAAATTTAAATAAAACTTTTAAATTACGTGCGGAGAAATATTGTCCTTTTCTAACCGATATAGGACTGTACACCATATGAAAAGCCTAAATTAGGGAATCTTCTACATCAATTCCAAAGCTTGTATTTCTCTGATTTTAAGTTCATTTATGAGACATTAATAGATGTGTAATTAAAAAACCAGAGGACATCAGTAAAAGTTTACATTTTTTTAAGCATGCCCTCAATTTTACAACATTGGTAAGGAAATTAAAATGAGAGAGACAAAAAAATAAATAAATAAAAAACTGTGTGATTACTTTTAAAAAAATGAATGGTCGTTTTGTATGCTCTAATTAAATCATGTATCTAAAGAAATTTTTATTTAAATTTTTTTTTGTTTTTTTTATGGACTATACTAGTTTTATTTTATTTGTTTTATACACCCTGGATTAACCAGGACTCCTGCTTAACTGGTCTCTGTCCCGACTAGAACTGATAATCATTATCAAATTGTACATGCAGACGCTTATCCAGTGTCATCATTGCCAGTAGTGAAGATATAATGCTTACCCCCACATCAAAGCAGACAAATAATTAATAATATGAATGGCTTGACAGTTGAAAAACAAAAGGAGAAAGTAATCCATTCAAATTAATTTAAATGAGAAGATACTGTTTCGATTTGAAAGTGAACGTTTCGGGAAAATGATTATTGTATAAAAGGGATGTTCAGGCAGCCGCACCGACGCCTGTTTATGACAGGTCGGTTATAACGTCAAGACTGAATGGGAGAAGCGTTAAATGTAATTTAATACTCCTATTTTATTTTGACACGATTTTTTTTCATAGCATTTTATAATCAACGAAGATTTAATTATGAATGCTAGAACGCTTTAGTAAACAGGAAACTTAGTTTCTTGCGATTATGATTCAATGTGCTATGGAGATATTTAATAAGAACTGCTGGTGTATTTATAATTCATAACCGACATCATAAGAGAAAACAACTCATCTCTAAATAATGCAAGGAAAGTAAAATAACTGTTAAATAACATGGTTTGTAATAAAAAAAATTGTGGTCCTAAATACGAAGAATAATAACTATATCGCTAACTCCAAATTTTACTAAAAAAATAAGAAAAATCGATTTTCGAGTAATGATAACCAAACGACTATTTATATATTTAGTGTAAATAAAATCTATAGGAGAAACTCGAAAAGGAAATTGCTAACGGCTGCTCAACTGTGTTGAATAGCTGGTAAACAGCATACTTGATCTGTCAGACATTCGGGAATATTGGAAGGGATGAGAGAGCATTATTTGTGACAAATCGATTACATTTACAATAATTCGATTCATAGAATTGAGAATACGCAGGTAGGGTCCAATATGGTGCACAAAAACCAGATGCATTTTTTTAGATAATCGTCAAAATTAATGGCGATTGTACCGAAATGTTAATTGGGCCACAAAATGTGGCCTATATTATTAAATAACTTTATTTATAGTTTTTACTAGCGTCACAGCTCAAATGTTCGCATTATTGAGGTCTTTAAAATCTTATCAGAATGTATTGTTTAATCAACATTTTTTTTTTTTTTTTTTGCAAAACCATGAGCACTAGAAAATATTTTTTTGGTTTCAGTCTGAAACAACTATTAATCTACTGAATCAACTATTAAATCATCATATTAAAGGTCTCAAGACAAACTTACTATGAACCCAAACCCCCTAATCCATGAACTATCAACTCGATAGTTGATAGTGCTAGGTATGGCACAACACAAAGTTTATAAAGGAATTAGGGTGGAGATTTCCTAAATTAATTTTTTAAGTTCAATTTTTATGGAAATGCACTATTGGATGACCTTTATGACAAATCCTTTAAACCAAACAACATGCCTAAAAAATATAATATTAATTAAACACTGGAAAATAAATTACAATCAGGTTTACAATAAACTATGCAATACTAAAATAACATGAAACAAAATTTTACAAATAGTTGTAAAGTTATCTAAAATAATTTAATAGTGATAATGATCACGACGACTATTATTGATACATATAAAATATATACAAGATACACAAAACGGTAAAAAGAGAATAATTTAGTGAAAAATGTAAACTAAAGTACCAAAAACTCGTTCAAAAACCGATCATGACAAGTCTTATAGAGGAAGTTCTTTATTAAAACCTAATATATGCACTTCTGAAAAAATATTATTTAAAAATTATTATCGCGGTACTTCATGTTGAAAAGTTTAATTTTTAATGGAAATGTTGATTATTAGCACCTATTTGATAGGGAAAAATTTAAATTTTGAAATAAAATTGATGTTTATAACGCACCGCAATAATAAAACATAAAATCTTAAAATCGTTGGTACTTTACCACGTAAACTATTTTATTTTTCCAGATTTATATTAAAATTTATGGATAATAATTTATTTAGAAAATAAATAATATGTCTAAAAAATGTTAAAACCAAATTAAATTTATCGAACCATCCTATGACAATAAATTTGCTAAACATATGTTAAACTATATAGTACCATATCTATTCAATCGGTTACCAGAAGAACTAAAAAATAAATCAACCAAAAAAAAGCTTAAAAAGAAGTATTTAACTGGGTACTTTCTTACTTCTATGATTTTCTATAATTGACTTTGATTCATCAAATGACCATATCTGCCTTTCTCAACTCCACATAAGTTATATATTATATTACAATTTGAATTAGCAATGTATGTGAGTGCTTAGTAATAGATATTATTGGATCCTTATTTTTATAATATTCTGTACCATCTAGTTTTATTCTCACTATTATATTAATTAACTAATTGTAAATTTGCAGCTTAATTATTCACTTCATGATCCTTTTAGTTATTTTTATTATTATTATTCATTTAATTTAATTTAAATTTTTTTTAATAATTATTATTTTATTTTTATTTTTTAGTTTATTTTCATTTTAGTAGTTGTTAATTAAATTATTAGTTGTATCACTTGAGATCAATTCATATTGTTCTTATCTAGCTTAAAAATCCACAACGCCCTAATAGTCTAAATTGTAATATTTACATTTCACTTACGTATACTTATTTGTATGTGTTATTTTGCCACCGACTGATAAATGTTGTCGTCGGGTCGGACCATATTCTATGTAATTCTTTAAATGAATAAAATAAAAATTTACAAGCAGAATTTTAATGTCAAATAATAATTTTAAAAAACTACTTTTGAGAAGTGAATATGTGAAATTTCGAGATGAAACTCCTCAATTATTGAATTAAATAGTCGTTTTACAAGCATAACTCATTAAAGACATGATTTTCAATTTTTTGAGTAACAAATTATTACAGCTTCATAATTTCACTAACTTTAAACCGTCAATACTTATTAAATAACATCTTGATGAAAAAGTTTTAAAAATATGTGGAGTACACTGAGAACATTTCCTCTTGTTTTCTTAAAAGCTAAAACACACTAAGGAGCTTTATTGTACTTTTTTCTTAAAAAAAAAAAAGTTATATTATAGCTAAATTGAATATGATCCTATTTAATTAAACGCATAGAGAGATGTAAGTAAAATATGTTTATATATCAGAAAATAATATTACTATCACCAATTATTTTGACTAAATCAATATTTTTAGAGAGATTTAAAATTACAGTAAGTAATTTGCTTTGTCACAACCAAGTGTAAGGAAGCTTTGTGTTCACGCAGTAAATGAAAAAAAAATCCAGTGCGGTGGGTGCGTCACAAAACTTTCACTTACTACACCACTACATACGTCCCACAATTTTGTGTAGATTAATGAACTCGTGTTTTCACTCTTTTGGTTAAGGAAAAAAAATTAACACAATGGAATGCGAAATTTATGAACAAAAAACTTATATTTTTCTTGTTTAAATAAAATAATTTGTAACCAAGTTAAGTCTGAAAACACTCTTTATTATATTTTTAAATGTCCAACGATTCGGTCAATATGGAAATTCTCAAGGACAATCTATTAAATAACATTGTAAACCATTTTAACGAACAACTTTATTACTAATAAATTAGTACACCTTAAACATAAAAACAGGCTATCCTGCCCGTGTAAAATTCATATCAGATTTAATTGTAAATGTTAACATAAAATGCAACCATATTTTCCAAAAATTAATTTGGCTAAAATTACTGCATAGTGTTGGTGTAAATTTTTTTTATTTGTTTAAAAATTAACATTTTCTGATATATAAAAATATAGACTCAAGCATTTTTGTTATGAATTAAAAACATACATAAAGAAAATTATTGTTAAATTTTATTGTCAAAATCGAATTTATATTGGTTTTTAGATGCGTGCTGCACTAGAGCTATTTTATTCGAATCCCTCTCTTTGTTTCTTATATCATTGCCGTGTTAATACATTATATCACCTAACTATTGATTAGTTTCACCTAGATACAAAGCTGCAATATTTAAACAATAAATATTAGATATTGATACTACTGATTGAATTTTTGTATCTATTATGGCCCTTAATTTACTATAATAATATTTAATTTTATTGTTGGGTCTGTAACACAAAAAATATTCATGAACACCGTAATCTTTAAATGATTTCTGTATATCTTTAGATAATTCCTTTATGTAAATGAATCCATGAAACTTAATAGCTAAACATAAATAGGCTTATCGAAAATAAATTATTTGTACATGAAACTGATCAATATCTAAAATAGCAGCTTATTAGTGGGCTTTCTGCATATACATTCAATCAATCAAGACGAACGACTTTACCACAATAATACAAAAAAAAAGAAATTGAATTAATTATCAATAATATTCACTTATCATATTTTTTTTTTTTTTCAGAGAGAAACCATATACTAAACAGAATGCATGTTATACGAGTACTAAACGCTCCGGACAGTAAATGACCGAACAAAAAAAGAAATATTGATAACATTAATCATACAGGAGGGGATTATTGATTCATCAATTTAAAAGTGTGTAATCAGCTTAGGCTCACCAGACCATCAATTTCAAGCACCGGGGAGCAATTTAACCCGAATTAGCATCCAGCTACTATCAAAGCACTTTATATGCCCCCCTGGGGGGGCTCCTCAATTAATAATGACATCATATGTAATCATAGATTAAATATATTAACAATATTTCTCTCAAAATCAGATAAAGAAAAGGGAAGCATGAAGTAAGTACATATACATATATTGTTGTAAATTTCAATACAAATTACTAAGTAACCAAATTAGTTACCGATAATACAAGAATTGTTTCATTATAAACAAAAATTTATATTATTTATTTCTCAATATAATATATGTTATATTATTTCAAGAAAGAATTCAATCCTACATAACTTCTAAAAATCTTTACGTCAATGAACGCTTCCAGCTATACCAGCTCATCTTCAACCTACAATACTGTATAATTAACATAGTCAACAAATATAATAATAATTTGAATATAAATAATTACAATCAGAGCAGTTTAAATTTCAAAAAATATGCTGACCTATAATTTTTTTTTCTTATAGATACTTTTTAATTATTGATAGATATTACAATCTGCCACACAGTTGTGGGCAATAATTATAAGTGATGAATGATCACGTCCATACTAAAATGAAATAAAATAAAAATAAAAATAAATAAATAAATGAAAAGAAAAATCTCTCTTAAAATCTATACAAGCAGAAGGATAAACAAAATTAACATAATCAAACTATAACCTATAAATTAGTTTTAAATAATAGCATATGCGCAGATTTAGTTATAACTAATTCAAATTTTCTTTATCTTTGCCATCCTGCATTCTATATTTTTTTACCCTTGACTTCATTGGTTATTTCACTTAGCTTAAATAAGTATAATTTGAAATAAAGATGTGAATTCGATATTACAATATGTAATGATTTTATCTTAAAACCGAAAACTGAACATAAGCCTTGTAGAATGTACATTGCGGTACGTTCTATAAATATTTTCTCAGTTAAAACTAATTTATTTAAATTAAATAATAATGGTATTGCTCAAAATGTTCATTATTATAAAGATTTTTAAGTAATGAAAGGGTCAACTTTTATCCAGAAATTAGATAATTAGTATATCCATGAATTATAACAATAAATTATAAAATAAGCTCTTCTGAAAAGTACAGAATTCGCCCTAAATAAAATCTGGGATATAGATATGTTATTGTATGAAAAGCCTAGCAAAGAATACTTAGGCATTGTGTATAATGCCCACCGGTTTCATGCAATGCATATGGGAATTATTACACACTTTCCCTATGCATTGTATATAATATCCTAGGCATTCTATAAATGCGATTCAGCAACCAATGGTCTATAGGTTCCTTCTTATTAGCTATTTTTTGGCTTTTTATCTAGATATAGTTTATGTTAACAAAATACTCTCTTTTTTTTTTTGCAGTATTAACTAGAATTTTGGACAGGTCATCGTCGAATTGTAGTTTTTTATACAGTAAAAACCTGATTTCTTGTTCAACAAATTTAAGTACTTTTACACCTTCAAACAAACCGCAAAGAACCACTGATGAATTTTAAACCTCAGACTAGTTCATGCTTTGCCGGTTTCTCATTTGGCATTCTATGGAAAGAAAGGCTAAGAAATGTGTAAAATATGAATCGTTTCTTACTGCCGACTATATATACAAGAGTTTCAAACTTTGCCGGTAACATATAAATTTTAGATAGAAAAAAAAAAAAATAAACGAAATTACAAGTCTTCTTTCCCTTCTTCTTTTACTGGCACAACAGGCGCGTGAAGCTGCCCTAGGCCTGCTCAACGGCCGCCAACCATCTTTCTCTATCTTCTGTAAGGGTAACTGGGATCCTGAGTTGTTGCAGATCCCGCCTCACTGCATCCCTCCATCGGCCCTTCGGCCTACCACGTTGCCGCACACCATCCGGGACGTAATTGTACAGGTTATGAGCCACTCTTTCCTCGGTCATTCTGATTGCATGGCCAAGCCATTTAAGCCTCTGTATCCTTATGTACAGAGGGATGCTACATTCCTTAAAGAGCCCAAAAAGTTCACCATTTTTCCTCCTTCGCCAATTCTCGCATACGGGCCCTAAGATTCTCCTCAGAATTACTCTTTCAAACTGTTCAAATTACTCTGTCTAGCAGGTTAATGCTTTTGTTGCTCAGGGTACAAGTTTCTCCACCGTATATGACGACTGGCCTTATCAACGTTTTGTACGGTTAACAAGTCACTTAAGATTAATTTATAAAAACTTCAATTAGCGATAAAAGACAAAAATCGTTATAAAAATGGATTAGAAGTTGACAAGAACAATGAGCAGATAGAAGCAAAAAAAACACAATTATAAATAACGCTTTTTTTTAAATAACTTTAAATTGAAGCAAACAAGGTTCAATTAACTTATTTTTGGTGAAGAAGGGGACCCATCCAAGCGTCTCGTCGAAGAAAAAACTAATTTTATCTCTAAGGTAGTTGAAGATCGGTTTACTACCTAGACTAACTTACCAAGAAATATCATTGCTAATAAGAAATCTAGTAAAGAAAAAAGATACATTATCATATATAATGTACATAAAGATTCAAGCGAGAACTACCAAATGACACTGAAAATCAATAGAAAATGTGCTTTATGACAATAACGTCACCAACGACGACTAAATCTTCATAATTAAACGGCTGTCGTAAACTGAAGAGACGGAATCCGTTACGCAATAGAAACCCTACCAAGGGAGTAATTTATTAGTCAAAGCTCCTTAGAGAACTATTGGCTCTAACAATGGAAGGTTCAATATTTCTTTTGCTAGGGGTGATCCAGGTGGTATTCCTATACAAAGCCCTTTAGGCTATCACCTCCGTCCTAAGCCCTAACACTACTGGGCCAAGGGTGCGACATCTTTTCGTAATGATTTTCAATAGAACGCTCCAAAAATATTAATATCAGTGCTCGATAATACATTCCAGACATACACTCAACAGTAGAATAAAAAAATAAATAAAAAAAAAAACCCTATAACTAATAAGTATAATTTCAAATGCCTCATACAGTGAAGACAGAGTGCTCAGACTAAAAAGATGCCTTCTGTGAATGAAACCGTTCCCCATTACTAGCTGGAAAATAATTTTTCTTGAGATTCACCCTGTTCACTTCTTCCAATCAAAACAGCACTGATAAACTGCAAAATAAGTCGAAACTTTGGGTATTAACAAATATTTGAAACAACTTCTTAATTGTTTTTCTTTACCACAACCAGGCAATTTTTCTTCTTAGAAGAATTTCCAATTACCCCAGAAAATAGATTAAAAACTGGTCCCATTAAAAATGAAAATTCTACAAATAAATTATTTTATTAGATTGGTTCAACTCTAAGAAAAAATAATTTAGTCCAATACTGAGTTATAAAAGAAGTTTTAGGTATTTCAAATAAATAAGACAAAATCAGAAATAGATTTAACGGGGAAATAGCAATGTTTGATCTGAAAATTATTCGTAAAATAGTTGAACGTAGGAAATAAATAAAACATTGAGTGACTAAACTTTTGTATGAAGTTTAATTTCCATTACCTTATTTCATAAACAGATTCATTTTTAAGCGAAACTAAAATACAACTTCAAATAAAAAATTTATTGCACCAAAATACATTAAATAATTCATTGTGTAGAGGAGCATAGTACAAAATAAAATAAATTTTTCATTAAACAAAATTAATTTTATCCAATTTTAGTCTCGAAACTATCTGCATTTCTTTATAAGTCCGACGTTTTGTCCAATCCGGCGATCATCAAGGACAATCTTAAATAAAATTTTAAAACCACATCCATTTTAAAAAACTTAAATTGCAGTCCACAATTACCCTATTTTGTCAATGCTTCATATTAAATTAAAATTTATAACTTTTAATCATAGTTAATTTCCACTATTATAATTTATCACAACAATAAAAGGGCAAAATGGTGTATTAGTATGGAAGAATAACCTGCATAAAGTTTTTTTTTTCTAATTGATGTGGTTTTAAAATTGTATTTAAAATTGTCCTTGATGATCGCCGGATTGGCCAAAACATCGGACTTATAAAGAAATATAAATTGTTTTGAGACTAAAATTTGATAAAATTAATTTTATTTAATCAATAATAAGCAGTCTCAAGAAAGTGTAAATATTACATATAAATTAATTTTTAACATCTTAAATGGAAGTAACTGACATAACTGGTGAGATTAGTCCATTGGATCTATTATTTTTATAAAATTAATTGAATAAAAAAACTAATTTCCTTAGCATTTAATATTTCGTATTTTAACTATTAATAGATTCTATACCAATAGTGTCACTGAAATCGATGAAAAAATTTTATTTACTTTATTATTATCTATTTAAGTCAAAATTATGACAATCCTGAAAACAAAACATCTTGCTGTAAGTAAATAAAAACTTTAAATAAACGTGCAAACTGGTAGATCTGAAATATTGCATGGCAGAATAAATTAAATGTGTTTAAAAGTGATGTTGTAATTATTAATAAGTTTTATTAAAATACTATAGTCATATAATTAACAATTATTGATTACTTTATCAATGTATTACTAATTATTAGCTAAACGCAAAAACATTATCACTTGAAATGTTTTAAATATTCGATTCTCAATATTTTCAAAACTGAAAAAAAAAACTCACATAAAATTTTACAAATTATATTGCCTTTTCCACGTCATTTTAGTCGAAGCTAAATTTTTTAAGAATATTAATTTTGTAATGAATAATAAAGTATGAAGGTATAAAGGTTTTTTTATGAGTTCAATCTGGACTAGCTAACTTTTAAAATATTCATAACAACTGAGTTACTCTCAGGTTATAAAAGTTCTCGATCCCCCCGCGACAAAATGCACTCCCGGCTCAGTTAAAAATACCGCAAAATGAACACCCGAAATAACTTCCAAACGAAGCGCCGTAGCAGAATTGGCCACTACACCCCAATTACAGTCATATCTGGAAGTCCTTTCATGTACCTAGTGGCAATTTGTCCAACCGAATGCAAACAAAAAAAGCCCTACTGATTGGAGGATGAAGGCATGCCGTGAATGCAGTCTGTTGTTAGACTTCTATTTCAGTTCGGGTCCACAAATCTTTTGGCTCTACCTTTGTCACCGCTAAGGATTCTTAGCATTTATTTCTATTACTATTTAAGAATATTATTACTATTATCCGCTAATTACTAAGATTGAAACAAAAAAAATCAAAGCAGAAACCGAAACTGAAACAGAAAATAAAACTAGAACTTTGTCTAACATCCAATATTATGAATACAAATCATAAAAATAAATCTCACTATTATACTCCATATAAATGACATTTTATTTATTCACAAAATGTTTCAAATATTCAATCTAACATTATAGAAAGACTGCAGGAATAAACTGAGTTCGCTTACATTTTCTAAATGCTAAGAAGAACAATCTTCACCTTGGAATATCTAATAACTTATTTTTTACGAATGTAATTCAACAGTTATTTTGAGCCGCTTAAGCTCGTTTTTTTACCATCTTGTACGCCAACCTTAAAACTGTTAGAAGCAGATTGTTACTGATTTTCGAAAGAAAAAAAAATAATCATAATTATGAGTTAATAGGTGACCTTGAATTTATGTAATGAGAAGATGGTTGGGGTGCGGTCAGAACACAAATAAGTTAACTTATTTATAAGAGCCAACGTTTCGGCCAGAATTTTAAGCGTTCGTCAGGGTTGCTAGTCAAAATCTTAAAGCTAAAACAAAAAACTTTAAGAAGTGTTCTATTGGTTTTTCCTTTGTTACCGCTAAGGATTCTTGCCATTTATTTACGAATATTATTACTAAGTTTTTTTTAATTTATATTATCCGCCAAATAATAATATTAAAAAAAAAAATAGAAAATCAACGTAGAAACCGAAACTGAACTAGACAATAAAACTAAAACTTTGTCAATCATCAAATATTTTATAAATAAAATACATAAAACGAATTCTCACTACAATTTGACATTCCTATATAATTTCTCCATAGTATTATTACTGTTTATTAATTATTTGTGACTGCACTTTAAGATCTTAGCCAATCAGCCCTCATGAACAACTGCAAGGTGATTCGACACGTAAGCTAGTGACAAATAGTTGAAACTACTACATAATTCTTTTTTTTAACCACAACCACGAACATTTCCTTTTAATAAGAATTTCCCATTACCTCAGAAAATATATTAATAACTGGTACAATTGAAAATGTAAAGTTTACAAATAAATGATTCTATAAGATTTGATAGATCTGAAGAAAAATAATTCAGTCCAATAATAGGTTGTAAAGAAGTTTTAAGTATTGCATTTTCAAAAGGCTTGAAATTCTGGTCGAAACGATGGCACTAATAAATCAGGTTTAACTTTATTAGTTAAATAAACTTTATTACGTTATTTTTTCATGTTCTCTACTGAACGTACCCCCAACTATGTTTCCCTAATTATCTAAAATCATCTTTGGTTTAAATACAAGTTTGATATGGATAAATAAAAATTTAATAATAAAATAAAATAAAATAAAAATTAAAAAATTTCAAACGATTCAGTTTCATTAAGAAACATTCGTGTGAGGTGAAACTTTTAGGTTCTAGCATTAGTTGAAAATTTAATTATTTCAGAGTTAAAAAAAGGGAATTTAAGAAGGTAAACTACTAAACATTTTACATTCATTTAATTTTTAAAAAATCTGATTTTTTATCTATTTTATTAATTCATACTCTAAGAAAGAAATTATGCATTAAGGAAGTATGAAGAATTATATAAATGATTTAGACCGTAATGCCCAAATAACTAGAGAATATTATTGGGCTGATCTGGACTGAACTTAGTGTTCAACTTTAACATGAATTTTCCACCCAAAAATAAAATTATGCCAATTTTTTAACAAAAACCTAGATAAAATACATAGATATATAAATCCGACAAAAAAATCGGATGTACAAAATTAAAATTCATGTTCCCCTAACCCAACATACAACACCAAATAAAAATAGAAAAATTTTAAAATAAAAATAAAAGAAGGACAATCTGCTAGGAAAAAAACGACTATGTGTTGGATAAACAAAGCAAACCTACCTCCATTTAAAAGCCTATTCAGTTCTGGCACAAACCTAGAGTTAGTAGAATCACAATTTACAACAAACAGTAATAAACAATTGTAAGTAATGTCTTAATTGTAATAGTTATTAATCATAAATTACACTAAGTAATTAAGTAAGAAAAAAATTTAATCACTGTAGAATATTTCAAAATATGTTACTGCATACACATTTAAAGCACGAGCGAGTGTTAGAGGCTTCTATCAAAATAAATAATAAATTCCAATCAAATTAGGTGTAATTAGACTAACCTAAGTCATTAAAGTTACCTTGACAGTTTAGAAAATTGGAACGGAGTTCAATGAAACCTTTATTTGTCAACTATTCATCAATCAATTTAAGCTATAATACAGTAATCGTCAACTCGTTTCCTAAGAAAAAACTTTGAGCTAACTTTTAAATGATATTAAATAATCGATGAGCTTTTTTATCGATACTGTTTAACATGTGAATCTTAACCACTGGTCGATAAAAAAAATGTTCCGTGATAGGTTATCTAGGCCCCTTATTGACGGACACTATCGCCCTTTCACGGTGTCTTATTGGAAGGACATTAAATCATGTTTATAATATATATGAGGCCATTAAAATCCAATTGGTTACGGTGAATGTCGAGATATCGATATCTATAAAGTGATACAATAACACTTTTTGATATCGTTCGACACAAGTAGTAGATAACATATTAGATCCCATGTTACCAATATATCAGGCTACGATGACTTTCTAGGTTTAAGATTTTATAATGGGAATGAACAGGCAATAATTAAATAAACCAATCAATAACTAAATATTTCTTTATTCATTAAATCTCATCCATTTCCATTAATTCATACTCTAAGAAATTATGTATTCATGATAACTGAAGGACGATAAAAATAATTCAGATTGTAACTCAAATTAAAGTGCTTCACGGAATTTTAAATCGGTTATGATGAGCAACCATAATATTGAAAACTTAGGTTTATAAGACGGAACAAGGAGGAAGGAAAACATTTTTCTTCCTTTAAAGAATGAACATTGAGAGATCAACGAATTTTACATAAGAAGTATAGGTATTTAAATAAAAATTTAAGGAATGATACATCTTCTCATTATTTATTCTTTAAAGAATAAATAATGATATTTTTATCTTTCTGATAAAAATATCATTATTTATTCTTTAAAGTCTCCTCATTTTTATACTCTAGGTTTATGCAAATTAGCCGCTTCGATCCCCAGAGAATTTATTAAAACTGTTTGAGAGGAAACATACAAATTGAGACTTTTTTTGAATTAAAACTTAAAAAATTGAAGCCAACAATATTTAAGTCCGTAAGCAGGAAAAGAACTGTATAACTGTGTAAAATTAAAAAAAACAACAGAAAAATAAGATAAAATAAAGGTTCTCTACCAGCCGCGCCTCGGTTACTAAAAGCCAGTAGAGACATAGTCAGAGAGCTAGAATGATAAAAATTCTAGTAGAAAAATTATAAGACGACTGATGCCATGAAAATAATACAGAATGAAGAAAATTACATAAATAAACTTAAAATCTAGTAGAGTGGGCGCATCACAAATTATTTTGCCAAACTGTTAATATAATGAAAAATAATTTTTTTTACATATTATAATAATATAGTCAGTAATTTTAAATTATAAAAAAATAAAATAAACATAATACAAATTATTTTAACATATTGGTAAATGAAAGAAAAAACAATTAATACTATAGAAACCATGGGAAAAAGAAGACATTTATTTATAAATTCAGTTTATTTATGCTCTGCATTATCTTCTAGGACTTTATATGTTAGATATTTTTACTAAAATCTTCGGCTTTCCAACGTAATATTACACATTCATATAACTACTCTCATGTTCAGTAATTCATTTTTTTTAATTTTTGAAGACCATAAATTAAAATGACAAATGTCAAAAATATAACTGCGCATGTGATTCATTTATTTTTTTATTAATGGTGGTATAAAGGACAATTAAATGTTACCATTACAGAAGCAGTAGAAAATCAGGACATTCTTCGGAAGATAAAAATAGAAGTATAATCTATAAGAATTCAGAAATAGAAACGAACCAAACCCTACCGTCCCTGAAAGAAGTCCCACCTCTTTCTTTCAGATCCTTAGAACTTGGTAACGAATTCTTGAGCAGTCTGCAAGGCGAGTAAGCAGGAGTAAGTTCATTTGCCGAAATATTGAGAGCTATTTTTAAATTACTATAATATTAAGATTTTAAAAAATATTCTTACATAAATTACTGAATAATTTTATTATTCACGTTTTAACTTGTTTTTACAACCCCTTCTTGAAACTATAATAGTACTGCATTTTTTGTGAAAAACTTCTTAAGAAAAACAAACCGTGGAATCCTTGTAATAGTAATGTATATAATCAGTAGGTAATAAAGATGAATCTTATAACTCAATTTGCACGAAGAAATAACTTTATGATATTGTTTAAACATACTTTATCATACAGTAGAGCAGAGAGAACTGTCTAACACAACCACGAATCAAACTGAATATTCTCGAAAAGTATGAGATATTTATTTTAATTAATAAAATAAGATCCCTTGATATCCCTTTATTCAGGTATTAAGGTTCAATTAAAAATGATCTAACATTTTAAAATGATTTCGAGTCAGTAATTTCATTAAAAAATTTAACTATTTTTGTGAGAAAAAAAAGTTTACAAAATAAAGAAAAAATGTAGCAGCTCATCCTAAACATAAACCATAAATTCATCATTCATAATTTTTTTTCTAATTACTGGGATAACAATATTTAAGTAAATATTTTACATTTACAGTGTTCTACATTTTCAGTTTTAATTTTTTTAATTAGTTTAAATGAAATATATTCATTTTACAGTATTTTTCGGTGTCTATAATCGTGTTTGTAGTAAAAATATCTACGATTTTTTAACACTGCCTAGATAGGTAACCAAAAAATCCAATGATAGCAAAATCTGTAAACTCAGTTCAGAATATTACAGCACTTTTAGTAGTAGCTCCGAATATATTGTCAACATCTGAAATTCATTCACTCCACACAAAAACCAACGGATCAAAGAATTTTTTAGAAGTTGTAAATGCAACCCATAAAGTGCTTAACATTATTACTAAAATGTATGGATTATTTTGCCAACTTTTATAACTTTTGACTCGATAAAGATATGACGTTCCTTTGAGTTTGAATCGACAGCACTCGCCAAGTTTTATCCATTGTTTAAGTACCTCTCATCTCAAAAGAACTTACAAACGTCAAGTAGCGATCAGTAAAAAGTTGTAAAATCGCTACAAGTTTTGCGATACCAATCCAAGTTGAAAAAGCAAAGTATGATCTGTCTCTTCCTAAAATAAAAATAATAACGGCTTTATTTCCACTCATTATAGAACTAAAAGCCTCTCCCTGGGGATTTATGAGTTTGGTTTTTAAACATGAAGAATTCACAAAAAATATGAATACTTAAATTTTTTACACTAATTAATAATTTACCACATATAATTAGCTAAAATATTTTATAAATCGTGTTTGAACACTTACTCTAGGTTTTTTACTCCATAGATTCCTATTCCTAGCCACAGTGGCTCAAGACTACTAACCACGCTTTGGACTATCTCATCTCGCCATTTCTTATGTGTTCTCTTACTACGTTTTGGACCATCTTCTCGTATCAAGTCGGGCAACCTGGCCACTTCAACTCTATTTCAGTCGATGTAATTCTTTTGGTAGAATTTTAACTTAATTCTAGATCTTACAGTTCTGCAGCCTATGCAGACTTATCTTTTGATACCTCGCTAATATTTCATAATTCTTTTCTGTGGGTGACCATGTCTGAGATCCGGAAATAGCCAAGTTTCCAATACCTTTCCCTATCTATTTCATCCCTTCTATCTTCAATTGAGAAGTACTGTCCCAAATAAATATATTGCTCGACAAAACAGATTCCCTAGTTATTAACTCTGCTTTGGACATGTCATTTCCATCGTCTTTACAAACAAACCGGAAGCAAGCATACTAAACTGAGAGATTCAAGACTCTTCACTAAAAGTGAAAGTTAAAAGAAAAAAAGGACGATAATCAATTGAAAAATAATTAGCAGTTGGCAAGAGAGCAATGGAATCCTCAAGTGAAAACAATCTGAATTGCAGATGAACAATCCTCTTCTATTCCGACCACGAAGACATCCACCGGAGGACGTGCCGCCTTACCTACAGAGACGTTGGCAGCTCTATCGATTCAATAAGAACGGAGACAATCGATATCCGCTCTTGAGCGGTTAATTCACTGGCGACCCTGAGGGAACCATTTATCATTTTGTGGAAAAAGCGGCCCCCTATCGGCTCGGCCAATTAGAGCAACTACAGCCGTAAATTGTCTAGTCTAGCGTTAATTAAATTATCCAGTCTCTAGGATCCTTTTTCTTTTCTTCTTCTTTTTTTTTATCTACCGGAGGAACGAAATTACTAAAAAACCACGAGATAGGCACACCCATGGTTATAAATCAAACACATGCTCATGATTATTCTAGTAGTGACGAAGTGCAAATAAACCAATTGAAATTCTCGATTTTCTCGGATATAAAGACTTTAAAATCCTTGATCTGGTCGGTTCTCCTTAATAAGCAGCCAGTTTTTTCCCTTACAAGTTGCGCCAAACAATATTAAAGCATTGATATATCGATGCTTAAAAATATCGAAACTCAAAAATCGATTTTACACAAAATATTCTCTCCCTTGTCATACTCACATATACTATTATATTTGAGTGAGGGAGGAGTTATCTACTTTTTTGCTATCTACTTGTACCTAAACCAAATTCACGCTTCGGTATTGGAAAAATTGAAAATCGTCAATAATTAACAGTAAATAAATTTTACATTAAATTAGGAAGATGGTACGGTAGGCAAACAATAAAAAAAAATAGCAGAAAAACTCGTTGTTAATAACAAATAAATATTTACTGTTACTATTTGTTACTAATAAATAGTTACTGATAGTTAACAATATATAATAACTAATAAATAGTTACTGGTAGTTAATAATATATGGTTATTAATAAATTGTTTTTCTGTACTTTTGCACCTTTCTTGACCGCCAACCTGACCCATCTTCCAACAATGAACACTACATACATTAGCTTACAATCTTCCAATAAATAATTCTTATTTGTAGAATTTTTATTTGCAACCCCTATCTTATGATGCGTTATAATGTAATTCACTACAATAATCATTTATAATTTTTTTTAAATCTATTTTTTTTTTTAGATATACCTCAAATATATGAAAATATTCAATAAGCTTCTTCTACACATGTTTCCATTCATGTAATGAAATAGAAATAAGTCTGAACTCATGTAATGCTTGAGGGCGTTTAAATAAAATCTCGCTCAGTAGATATGGTATGGTAGAATAAGAAACATAAAGTATCATTATCATTCCTCTACGAGAATAGACCAGTAGGCAGCATAGTATATCTCGGTGTCACCCTTGACAGACACTAGCTCGCCACTGCAATAAGAAGATGAAGCAGGTCAGGACCAAGTCTTACAGGCTTAATCACCTGCTAACTTCACCTAATCATTCTCTCTGCCTCAAATTAATGATCCACAAATACAGACTACCCCTTCCCAAATAATCAAATTTCCTCAGCCTCCTCTTAAAATGCATTACCAGAATGCAGAAAAAGAGGCTACCTTCAACCCCTTTTTAATCATGACTTCATCCCCTCACCCATAGGGCTTAGAAGAAAAAAAAATTATCATTCCTCTTTTTTTCTTTTTTTTACATATATATTTCCTCTTTTATTATTTCCTCAAGGACTTCGCTATTAAAACGCAATGCTTTCAGTGATGGAAAATATAAATTTAATTTTGAATAAAATCGCGTTATGTAGATTTCTTATGGTTGAATAAGAAAAATAAAATAACAATTACCATTCCTCTTCTATTTTATTTCTTTTTGTATTTCTTTCTTTTTCTATTTTCTTAAGAATTTTTCCATTAAACAAATTTTATAATTTCTCAAAATATTATTTAACTTTTAGAAAGTTAGTATCTAAAAATAATTCATATGAACGTCCACAAGTCAATATCGGATATTTCAATAAAGTTATACGACAGATGGCAACACATGACATCCCTGATGTAATGCGGCGTAGGCTGAAGAGAAGTTGGGTGAGGGACCACCGAGTGTAATCAAATAATTTACTTAACGTCAGGAAGATGCACCACGGGGTGCTGTCTTCTTCATGCCAACTCATGCCATTCCTGAATAGTACAGCTCATTTGCAGATTGTAAACTAGAATTATAGGTGCATATAAAAAAATTTTAAAAAAAAAACGTAAATATTGACGATACCTATACATTTTCGATATTAATTTGGAATGGAATATCCTTACAGAAAAATTCGAATAGATTACTATTTTTATTTTAAAAAATTCTGGATTCTATTAATCTAAATTATTTTTCGGTATAATTTAGAACTAATCGGAAATAGAGCACTATTAATTTATTCATTTTAATGAACGAAAAAAAATCATGAAGAACCTATTGTGGCGAGGGTCCCAAAGCACCCGTTCAGAAGGTTGTGGGTTCGATTTACACCTGTTCTGTCAATGTTTATCTTACGGGGGCTTCGAGAAATGAATCTTGACATTCCCACTGTGGAGCCGTAAATGTCCTCAACGGGGACTTGAGCAAAAAAAAAAAATCATATAACATACTGATTTTTACTTTCACTAACCACATATATGGAATATACAGTAAGCAAAAGTATTGAGATTTTGCAAACTTTCGAATTAGAATTTTCAACGGTAGTTACGTTTTGAAGACCCTTGAGCCGAAATAACCAAGTCAATGTTTCTCTAAACACAACTCAAAAGCTAAAACTCGTAAGAAACTGAAATTAAATATTCACATGCCAGGTATGTGACAGTAACTTTATCTTTATATCGATTATAATGTTAATAGAATCGATATTTCACTTTTTTTTCCAATTTTCTCAAAAACGGGTCAATTATAATTGAACCCAGTGAATCAATGAGCAGTTAAGTGTTCCTTAATACTAAATAGATCTTTTCCTCATTGAAATGTTCAACAGGGCTTAAATGCCAAATTTCCAAAAAATCTTATGTGAAAAAATAAGAATTTTATGAATAACTTAAGGAGAAAATATACATCCGGTTGGAACAGGAAAAACCGAGAGCGCCAAATCTTTCTTTTAACTATTGTACTATTTAAAATGTAAAATTTATATTATTTATTACGACCTCAAGAAATACGAAAGATATGAATTTTTATAGCAACATGAAAAACAAATTTTTTGTTAATAATTTACCCCATCCTCGGTCCTTTTTTCTCCACCCCAAAACCACAAAAATAGTGATAAATTGAACACGAGCCCACTACTTTAAACACAACTCGGGGATGCATCTTCAGATTTTTTAATTTTTGGACTGTTATCATTCGTATAATATCAAAGCATAACAAAACCATTTATTTTATCGATAAAATTGTGATTATTTTCCAATAATATTTGATTGCTTTGACTGATTTCGGTGGGGGCATAAGGAGATTCGATACAGCAATATATCCCAGCTTCTTACTCCATGATTGAATATAGCCACTAATCGATAAAAATTCAATCATAAGAATTTCATCTTTTTAGGGTAATCCATCCTTACGCAATATAATCTAAAGGCCAAGATTAGGTATGTTTCGAAAATAGTTTATAAAAACTAATATTTTTACTTAGATATTAAAAAAATAATACTATAACTTAACCATTACAATATTTATAAAATAATAAAATGACTCACATATTATAAAAAACACCAAACAAGAAGTTAATTTAAATCTTCTTACCTGTGAACATAAACAATTTATTTAAATATAATGTTATTTGCAGGGATAACTAAAGAGTTTCAACTTAAATAAATAATGCTAAATATTGTTTTTAAAATATAAATTAGAGCATTATTAACTTGTCAAAACAATTTCCCAATTCATAAAGTTATTGAGTATGTAAACATACAACTTAATTGTAGAAATAAACAAACAACTTGATGGGGACAGTTATGGAATGGAAAAAACAAATAATCCACACTGACCTTTCACCATTTCACTTTTACTAATAATGTGAACTCCTACGATCCATGAAGTGCCATCGGTTCAGTATTTAGTAACGAAGCACTATATTTAGAACGGTTATACAAGGAGGTGATTTTTTCAAGATCACGTTCAACCATCAAATATTTCCTTAACTAAGGGTGTCGAATTTTAGAAAGCTTGGTGTACCTCAGGTCTCCGTAACCTACAGTGCTGACTCTACAGTGTAAAATTATCAGCCCAGCATTAACACACCGCTCACTTTTGGTTGCATAATTATTATTCCAAAACTAAAGCAGTTATTGCTTATTCAATGAATAATATATCAGTTACTGAAAAATTCATGGTTAAAAGATGAATATATTAGCCAATAAACTATTTATCTATCTAATTTATAACAAAAATATTTTTTTCACAGTAGATTATTAATAGGAGAACAAGAAAATATCGAAAAGTTACCCTGTAAATAAAAGCATACACAAAAACAAAAGAATATATATGTATCTATAAAAATAAATTACAATATTACATATTACAATCATAATCGAAAGAATAAAAAAAAAAAAATTAAGCCATATACATACTTATGAACAATGTTTATATATCACTGAATCGCAGTATGGATTTTGAATTTTCAGAAGCACAAAAAAATAAACCTTACGAGCTTCTATATTCAATTTACTTCCAAACATTTTGCGACTAAGGCAAATGAAGAAGGGAATCCTACAGTTTCAGGTTGAATCCAAATCATTCAACAATGTTTGAAAAAAAAAAAACCCAATATGAAGATGGTCACTGTCAAGTGGAATCGGTCCACCAAAACTTTAGGTTTTAATCTTTCAAAATGGAAAAAAATAAACTTTTTTTTTTTCATATCCTCCTGTAATGATTTTAGTGGGTATTTGGTACGTACATATAGGAGGTATGCTATATGTATAGCTGGGTGTTAAAGATACCTTGGATTGCCTTTTGGCATTATAAGGTTAGGTGAGGGGTCCAATGAAGGTTGTAACTTGGTTTAACTCAAAAAATAAACTAAAAATACATCAAATAATATAAGGCTATTTTGAAACTTCAATTCGACGACAATAAATTTATATTATAAATAAAAATTTACCCGTGAATAAAGATCAAGATTGAATGCTGTGGAGAAAAGCATCAAGGAAGATGCACATGCAAGAAGTCAAAGCCAACAATAGGTATCCCCTACAAACGGGAATGGAAAAAGCTGACTCGATATAAATCGAAGGGGAGCGACACTATTGAAGTACTCGCAGGCGACAATACGAAGGGACTGGAAATTCATTCACCCTAAGCGCGAAGGGATATGACAGTCTGCTTATGGCATGTAAAGTGTTTAGGGTCGGGTTGTCACAGCATCTGCGTCGACAAGAGATGGCACATGAGGATTACGCTTGACAATGTAGGGAATTCCAACAAATAAAAATAAAATTGTTAGCCCAAAGAGTGTTACAAAAGGTTGGGCAAAAATGAGGATCAAGGATATCTCCCATGTTACGACGCCATGAAGAAATGTGAAAATATTTACTAACATTCAAATATAAATTCTTATACACCTAGTCGGACAGATGTTCTATATTATTGTTTACATTGATAAAGAATTTACACACAGCAGCCAAAACTGATGGTCAACAAACTTCCAGGATTAAAATATGGACCAGAATGAAAATGTTCTTTTTGCTCTCTTCTTGTGCTCTCTAGTATATTTTTTGGTATTCACAGACTGTCCCATAAATCATAGCCTATATCAGAAGTGAAAGTAAAACCCTAAAAATACCAAAAAATTCGTGTAGACCTTGATCAGATTCGCTATAGAACAGGAGAAAATTATTTATTTTTATATATTATTTATAATTTTATATAATTAGTTATTTTTTCCTTTTATTGTTTTAAGCCCCCTTTTTAATAAAATGGAATACATCACCATTGCAAATGAAATAGAAAACCATGTTAAAAATGATCAAAACCAAAGATAGTGAAATTTTTGAGATTTACCACTGTGGTTTTAAATCGACGATGTGGCATTTGCAAATTTTGCCGTTTCGGATTTTGTTTTACATTAACTTGGTTTTCTATTTTCTTTACAATACAAAAAAGAGTTGAATATGTTACGTCACTAATTTAACTACCTTAAACCTGCAACCATAATTCCAATAAAGTTCTCTCTGAAATTTTGAAAATATGCCGCTTTTGCAGTGCACCGACGGAATATAAATGAGAAAATTACATATATAAAATGGTATAATTATGTAAGAAGTAGACTAAAGTGAAAACAATAACATAGAGTAGTAGCAACACCTGATAAAGAAATGAGTAATAATAATTGTACTATAAAATAATAATAAATAAAGCAATACGAATTATTAATAAAAGTAATAATATGACTGAAAAACAGAAGATAGAACGAGGAAGGAAATGTAAAAGTATAACGGGATGACAGATGAATAAAGAGATACATAAAGGTAAAACAAAATAACACACGAAAATGCTAAGTTTGTGTCTGGAGTGACAAGCTGCAGACAACAAACAGGTCTATAAAGAAAAAAGAATTAACTGGTATGTAATAAGCATCAAATAAATGCGGAGCAAAACCGGTATGCGTTAACATAAATTTCTAAGAATATGTAAATTTTTTTTTCGGCTCCTATGGCGCATTAGTAAGAACCCTCGAATTTTTTTCGATCTATTATCACAAAAAAAGTTTCATCGAAATGGTGTGCCCCCATACCCTTTGTTTGTAAGTCATCAAACGAGAGATTATAAGATATAACTTTTTTGTCTATTATATATATTCATTCCCATATAAGTATATCTTATATTGCAGAAAAAGAAAACGTCAGAAAATTATTTGATTCAAAATATAGATAAATTATGCAAAGCAATCTGCCCATCTAATTACGAAGATAAAATAAAATAAATGATTAATCAGATAGGAAAGGTTAAATTGATAAATCGATACTATCAACTAGAAAGATTAAAGTTATAGATAAATTTTGCTATTGACTAAATTATGCGCAATGAATTAGTCTTGGAACACCATTCAGCAGATATATAAAATTTAAATTAGCACTCAGACCTATAATTAAACTCGTTAAAATCAATATAAACCGGACTCCCCAGAGATTATATTGCAACAGGATAATTTAAGCATTCGGATGAGAAAACATCGCGGACAACTTTACTAATAGCCAACTGTAAGATGTTAAACGAGA
Organism: Halyomorpha halys; assembly: GCF_000696795.3. NCBI lineage: Eukaryota > Metazoa > Arthropoda > Insecta > Hemiptera > Pentatomidae > Halyomorpha > Halyomorpha halys. The sequence continues at coordinate 302,321 of NW_027106761.1, forward strand.
TAGGAAAATAAATAAAATGAAAAAATCGAATTTAAATATAAAATACTGAGGACAGAGAAGGCAAGCAATAACCGCCCGTACCGGTTCTGATATGCAAAGACCAGCGCCACTTTCTCTCGATCGCCTTTATCATCTTGTAACTCAATCCCTACGATCTAACTAACATGGGGTTTCACTTCTTTAAAATTAACTTGTTTTTATTTATTATATTTTTATTTTCCAACATACATAAGGGGCTGTTTATGCAAACAGTTCTCTATATGGCAGGCTCTTTTAGATGAACATATATTCGATAACCGCGCTGTTGAAGAACATGCTAAACCTTTAACGTGATCATATGAAAATTATGAAGATATCTCTCACATTTAATGGCTAGTATTCAAACTGTCGAGTAGGCGAATAGAGAAATCTTATCTGAAAGACTGAATAATCGCCAAGTTGCATGTCCTTAAATACTTTGTAGATTATCTTATAAACTAAAACCATTTAACGGTCGTACAAAAAATAAATGATAGTATAGTTATTTATATTTTAAATTAAAGATACAGCAGCATCACTTTTTGTAATTAGCTTTCTTTAAACAAAGGGCGGAGACAGAGGTAGGGTTTTTTTTTTTATAGGGGCAGGGAGGAGGAACTGTCAGGTGACTACGAACTTCAGGACATTATTAAAGCAGACCGGGATTATGATGTACATATTTTTTTAAACAAAACATTTACGAGAGTCCTATTGTAATACAATAGTTAGTTTTTACTTTTGCATTGCTATTTTTATGTAATGGCTAAATTAGTATCAATATTAACTAATATTATCCTCACCACATTCAGTCCAGTTTTTAGCATTGTACACAAACTTAGCATTTTCATATATATCATATATCATTTTCTTTTATTTTATTCTATTTCTTTATTCATCTATCATCCCGTTATACTTTTACCACACTTATTTAAGAGAAAGAGGTTCCCTCCTACGCTATTAATTTATCCTTTATTACAAATTTACTTCTTCCTTTCCTATTTATCACCTATCATTATTACAGCATTTTCGTACGATAAGATATTTCTAACAGTTAATTTTTTTATTCACAACCTACTTTTATACTCTTAAATTATTTTTAGCTACTTTGTATCATGGTATCTTAGCCCTGCTGAAAATTTCCATAGAGGATTGAAATATTGCCAATCAGTAAATATCAGAAAATTATTTTTTTTTTTTCTTGGCAGCCGCAGTTTTCATAATAATAAAACAAAAAAAGAACACGCTCATTATATTTAAATTAACTAAAATCTTAACTACATCGATAATGATATAATTAAATACAGCAATTCATCGATTACTTTTTTCAGAAGAAATAACCCTTTTTATAAGTTTTTTTTCTTTAGTTCATCATATGAAAAATATTTCGTACAGTTAGCCCATTATCAAGTTCATTGCTCTAAAAATAAAATACTGAAAAGTTAACAATTTTAAAAATATATCACCATTTCTACTATCTATTATGCCGTTTTGAACCGCGCTGAGTGAAAATTAGAAACCTATAATTAGGGGAGGAGGTGGGGGAGGAGAGAGAGAGAGAGAGAGAGAGAGAGAGAGAGAGAGAGAGAGAGAGAGATTTAGGTTAAATATACTTTTATTCTTAACATTACAATGCATAATAAAATCTGAATTTTTGACGTATTTGTTTAAAGGAGATGAACCTCAAAATATCTTAACTTTTTAACAGAACAAAAAGCTATCGAGGAGATGGATGCAGCGAAAACGAGGAGTTAAGATGTCGCAGAGCGGTAGGGTTGATAAATAGCCCTACGTCACTACACACTCCGGGGCCTAATAACTGCCAAGGAGCCACCCTGCCTTCATATACTGTGGTAATGGATCGCACCTCTAAGCTCCGAGGGGCAGTTCGAAGCTGTCGCGACAGATAATAGTAACTGACCAACCATACGACCGGTTGGGCATCATCAAAATTTACGAAAGGTGCCTGAGTAGGCCAGATCTCGGTCTAATTGTCACGCCGATTGAGAGAATGATCTATCTCTTTCTTGGACCTAACTTTTACATTAGTTGATACAGAAAAAACAAAAGAAACAACTTATTGCAAGATTATTTCTTGACCGAATGTAAATAATTCTAGAATAATGGTCTGGTCAAGGAAGGTACCCAAAAAAAAAAAATAGTAATTACCAACCAAGGTTTTGAACCACTTTGCAGGGTTTCATCAGGACTAAATCAGAACAAGATACAACTCTAAGATATTATAAAACTGTATTAGTATAGATGGAAAAAATGAATAAAAATTTATCAATGAATTGATAGTTGTAATAACAACTCAAGGGGATAGATTCGCGTAGGTAAATGAGTAAATAAAATAATGATATAGGATAAAAAAATAGATAAATAATACAGGTGCTAACCTGAATTCTAGTATATGTGAAATGAGGTATAAAAATACATGGTGAGAAGAGATGGGGTGAAACGGCTTTGTCAACAGAATCTTAGAACGTAACAAGGACAATCGGAAAAGATATTTAATGTTTAAGATTGAAATAAGGCAATATAGGTACTTGTGAAAAAAGTACCTATATTATTTTTGTTTGTATCCTATGTTTATCCATTTAACTACATTTATCCATCCCCTTGATATGTTATTCTACCATACTCACATTTTCTTCTTTTAATTTTACTATAATCATAACCACCTGGACCATCCCCCTACAATTAAAAGTAGCAAAAACAAAAATAAATAAATAAAAAATATTTTAGGAACAAGATGAATACTAAACGGCCGTTACTGCAAGTTGCAATAATCTTCTAAAGTTCAGTCAAGAATTTAAGTCCTGGAGCACAGTCATTAAATAATTTGATATGAAAAGTGTGTTTTTTTATTTAGAATTTTTTTGCTGTGATTAAATATGTAACCCTCGTTATTGGGCATTAATGCAAGGCATTGATGCATAAACCTAGGAGAAAAGACCAAGACAAAACGATGACCAACTTCACAGGAGTAATTTCCAACTTTAAATTCTTAAAACGTTTATATAAATTTTTAAAAATCTTCTTAATGGGGTCATAATGTGATACATAGTATAAAAAAAATAAAAATAAATAAGGAATTACAGGATATGGTCAAATCTTAAATAATTTTTTTTACTCAAAAATGTAAGTGAACTTCCAACATCTATGAAGTTTACTACCGATAGCTGAAAGGATTCCGTTCAGGATAAAGTCAAAGAGATGATTATGATAACACCTTTTTTTTTTTTTTGTAATATCGCCATTGAACCTTCGGGTTCTTTAAGTATTGTTATTAAAAAATATATTAAGTTTCAGCCAGGGAGTCAATTAGCAAGTTCCCAAGAACTCCTACTTCTTAGAACAGATAAGAAAATGTTCTAAAAAACATTTATTTGATAGATAAGGCCGTCTCTTGAAACCTTAAATATCTAGTCAAGAAATGAAATCAGTATCATAAATTTAAAATGATAAGCAATGTTTTCGTTCAACTTTTTTTTTAAAGTATAGCGTAGGTAAACTGGATTTACAAAAATATTGAAACAACAAATATTTGTATGAATAAAATAAAATTTATAAATTTAAATAAAAAACTTTTCATAAGAAATTTCTATGAAATATTATATTTATAGCCTATTGTGACAGACCAAACAAAAAAATTATTACATTAATATTGATTATGGACCTCATTTCATTTCATTTACTATAAAAAATATCCACTTCTGTTTGTTAAATCCTACATTTGTTTTAACTATAAAAGAATATTTATGCAAGCATACTCAGATTGTCATTTAGGAACTGTTCAGGAAAGAAAATCGGATTTCCCCACATAGAATGGAAGAGGAAATATGGTTATAGGAATAGGAAATCAGACAAATCAAATCATGAAGAACAGACAGGCGTGTACCTTTCTCCCCACACAGGAAATTTGGAGAATCAATCCAGCCTTCTTTTCAGTCCTATCACACATGTTTATTTAAAAAACTTCTGTCAATATCCAATAGGGGATTTTTGTTAGACCTATTCCACATTAACAACCTATGGGCGATTAAAACTATAAACCCTTCTATAAGATTCCTGATCTAATAAGATGATTGTTGGAGGTCCGGTCAGTAAAGAACACCAATAAGTAAACATTTATTTGTGCTAACGTTTCGACCAGACTTTCAGGCCTTCATCAGGGCTTAGAACAAAAAAAAAACAAGATGACGACTCATGAAAGACAGGAATAATTTAAGTAGTATAAGAAGACGAAAGCTGTATGAGCAGATTAATATTAAAATTAAGTAAGAGGGAATAACAAATAATAAAATACATATGATACTATAGTTAATTAATATATGTAGAAAATGAAATTTTATTAAAATAAAGTAATAAAAGAAGTGGGAAATAAAACGTAAATATAAATAATTAATATAATGTAAATAAAATAATAGGATTAAGAACATAAAAATATAAAGTTATATAATCTAAAAGGAATAAAGAAATATGAATATTATAATTTAATAATAATAATATAAAATTAAAGTAATGAAAAAAAAATGGGAAAGGAAATATGTGTAATTAATGAATTATGTAAGTAAAACGCTAGTATAAACAAATAATATATGAAGTTAGAGAGTAAGTAAATATAGTACTTACTATATTTTTATATTATTATTTACTAATTACTTCTTAAGTTTATACTTTATTTCCTTATTCTAGTATTTAACTAACATATTCCATTAATTGAATATATTTTCTTTCTCATCTTTTTTCCCCCATAAATTTAATTTACTAACTAGCTTTTCATATAACATTTATTATTTGTTCTTTCCTCTTAATTAATTTTAATATCACTCTTCTCATATAGCCTTTATCTTCTTATAATACTTTATTTTATTTTCCCATCCCTAACCATCCCTAACCATTAGTTATGTTTTATTTTGCTTATGTTCAGCCTTAATGAAAACATGAAATTTAGTTTAACTAGAAAAGTTGGCACAGATGAAATAAGTTTTAATTATTTATGTTTAATATTACTCTAATGACCACACAATGATGTTCATCTTTTTCTCATATTAAATTCACGGCAACATTCAATAAATCATTAAAAATAATATACTTGAGACTTAATCAAGAAGTACAAATGTTACATAATTGAATGCGAGAACATTATATTCGGAATCATATTGTTTATTGTTAGTTCAATGTCAAAGTAGTGTATATGAAAATACCTAAGAAAACTGTGCTTCAATTTTCAGTTCATTTCTAATCGTGATAAATCTTAATTGATCATTTTGTATCCTTAATAAGTAATGTCACATATTCAATTAGGTCTTTTTGGAGTTACGAAGAGAATAACAAATGTCCCTGAACATGAAAAATGTAAGAGAACCCAGTATAGAAAACTTTTTGACAATAGGACTAACAACATAACCTAATCGAGAAAAGTACTACTAGACTCGTATAGCTCTCTTCTTGTAGCAAAGTTTACTAGAACTTCCCGCATAATCGTAGTTTTTCGTTAGCCTAGTAAACTTTTTTTTATACATGTTCTAATTCTAAAATATATTTAAAGAACTGTTGTATAAGATTCTAATTCAATCCAATGATTTTGATTAAAATAAGAACCAAAATCAATGAAACTTTGATAACAGTTCAAAGAGGATTTCGATAACATATAGCTAGCGCATCCAGGACGATGTCCAAGGCTTTAAAACTTCTAGGTCTAAATGGATTCCAAATTTAGGAGCAATGAAAGGATAATCCGTCCAAGATCTAGCAATCCCTTTCAGCAGTAGAGGAATATCTAAATCTATAGGCCAATAAGTTGATAGAAGCCAATTAATTTCAGGAAAAAACAAATGAAGTGGTTGAAGTTTTGGACAAATATTTTTTTATCACTATTCTTTTATTTTACAATTTATGGATTATATATATATATAAAATGTGTTTAGCATACCTAATTTAAAAATAAGAAATAGAATGAATGGAATATGGTCCGGGTGCGGTAAAAAAAACTCAAATAGTGGATAATTATACTATTTTATTGAGCCAACGTTTCGCCCCACGTTGCAGGGCTTCGTCAGGGCTAAAAAAGATACAAACACTATAGTTACAAAAAGGAAAAAAGAAAAAACATAAGTGTAAAATAACAGGGGTATAAAATGAAAAGTAAGATATAACAACCTGTTGGGGCGAGGGGCTTTTCTTAAATGAACTAACTTACCTCTTCCCCCAAAAAAATCGTTCGCTGGTTCGGTGGTGAAAAGATAAATAACGGAGGACCTGTAAAGATGGTGAACACAAAAATAATAAAGAATAAAAAAGTAGAGAATAAAAAAAAACCTTCCAAATGGTATACAAATTTAATAAAATTAAAATATAAAACAAAAATAAACAATAAAAAAACTGTGACTGTTGTTATAAAAAAAAATAAAAATGTGTAACAAAGAAAAGAAAATAATTCGATAAATACATAAAAAAAAATCGCCTCTCTTTAACTATATAAAAAAAAAGTTCTACTATTAATGGTGCAAGCTCGAAGGAAAAAAAATCAATCACTCACAGTAGTGGTATGCGCATACCGCTCGTCGTGAAGCTCCGCCGTCTGCAAACGTGGATTGGTGGGTGAGGGTCATGAGCTGAACCCCATAAAAAAAATCTTTGAATGCCTCAAAGCGGTGAGCCGGTGGGTGTATCTCGCTATGTAGCTCTTTTGACTCTAGGACTCCAGCCAGCGGACTGTAGACTGTAGCCTCCCTTATCAGTCCCTGTATATAGCCGTAATCCTATTGCACTTCGCAATGTTGTTGTATACGTGACGAGCCGCAGCGATGTATTTCTATTATACACGCATATCACAACAAGCCTCCTATTTACTTTATAAATTCTAACTTAATATTAATTACAAAATAAAACTTAATTGTTATTAAAAAAGGCAATCAACTTATAATTAACAAACAAAAATAAAAAACCAACTGGAAGAAATAAAATTAAACTAACGAAAAGAAAAATGTACTTTTGGGCTTTAACACAACCTTTAATTTTTCTTATTACATCTTACTTTTCATTTTATACCCCTGTTATTTTACACTTATATTTTTTCAATAAATTAATATAATTATCTACTATTTGAGTTTTTTTTTAACGCACCCGGACCATATTCCATTCATCTATACACACGGTCAATCAATAATCTTCCAGTAAAAAATAGAATCTACGTGCCAGATTAAGTAATTCAATTAACGATATAGTTCTTATGGAAGAACGCTAAAAGTTTCCATGCTTGATTTATCATAAATTCTTACAATCTTACTTCAACTAAATAATAATTGAAAAATGAAAAAACACGTTCACCGGTACTTCTGTCCGACAATATCTAAGATTCACAGCATTTCAGTTAGTTTAAACAGAAACTTATATAGCAGTTCACTACTTGAAAAAAAGAAAAAAGAAATGGAGTAGGCAGCTCATTAGTGAGACACTGTGCTACAAAATCTATAAACCCGGGTTCGAATCCGTCAGTAATTATTTTCTGTCTCACTATAACAGTGAGTCAACCCTGTTCAGAGGGTCCTAGAGCCCTCCGTGGTCCATCCAGTCTCATTAACAGGGTACGTTTATTTGGGTAAAAAATGGCGGTCGAGCGTTTTTTTCAATAAAAAGTAGTTTATATTTTTGTTTTTTTAGTAACGTCAAATTAAATTTGAAAACCTTCGTAATTTCTATAGATTTTTTTTTCAAACTGATTAGTTTTTCAGTTAAGTGAGGTTAGTGTTAAATAATTATGCAAGTGTTTAGTAATCATAGGGGCTTGGCATAATAGCACTTGAATGAAAGGGATTTTCAAAAACTTTTTTTGCAACCATTGGTACTACTAATCTGCAATCCTCAAACGTTTCTATTTTTGTTTTGGACTGATCAATTTGTTTAAGAATCAAAGTATTAAACATATATACAATTAGTATAACATCGTAAAACTGCCTCACTTATATATACACCATTTATTTTGTAAATATAGATAAAAATTGAAGATCTACTACACTTACATAGTTGAATCCAATGGCAGACATTAGTTATAGTTTACTTTCAGACATTTTTATGTAATTAATGCGCCCTTATAAGCAATAAGTGAGCAAAGTTAAGCTCAACCAGAGCCAAGAATGAAAGAGATGTTAGGCAGGGACGTCAATGATTTGAAAAAGAAAAATGAACCAGCACAAGTAAGATATATCTTAATACAGATTAGACACCAGTCAAGTTTAAATCCAGCATTCAATCAACATGAAACAATAACATAGTGATCGATCAATCAAAATTAATTTATTCAAACTAAAAATTTCATGAAATGGTTGAACAGAAAAATCACATTTAAATTTGGCCATGTTTAATTCTTTTTGCTGTTCTTTACAACAAGTTATATTTTCATTTTGTGTAGTTAATTTTATTGTTACTTTAAATCTCTGTTAAATATAATGTAAAGTTAATTTTGTGCCTCCATTCAAATCTATCCATATAGAACACTAAATCAAATTAGTCAATTATTTAAATTCCAAGTCCCTATATCTGATATTGTAACATTAATTAATTAGCTCCATCGTAATTTAACATTGATAAGAAAAAAATTCCAAATTTTCTTTTGGCGAGTTATATTGCAGGATATGAATTAATGGAGGCTAGCGTTGTGAATGAAAAGGCTGTCCGTCATTGGTGACAAATCATTTTCCCGATAAGCTGCCGTTGGGGCGATACTCTGTCCTCTTCTGTTCGGCATATTTCTGTCCCTATCTGTCCTCCCTGATCCGGACAAATGGCGTGTCCGCTGGTTCTGTTAAAGTGATAATAGCCAACAGGATATTAGCCATTTATGATCTGTCGGCAGTTCTATCTGTTTCGATATGTCGTCACTCGTTTAATTTTGAGTTTTATCTTCTACTGTGAGATTGTAAATAATTCATATATAGTTCAAGGTAGCGGATCAGTTCGTCAGTGGTAAGAGCAACATTATTAAAAAATACTGTAGGGCAGTCGGTAGGTTTTGCGACGAAGGGTAAAGGTTATTTAATAGAATTTATTTTAATCCTTCATTTTCCGTAAAATTCTTGGAGGATTGTGATATGGAATTGGAGAGTTTGGGATGCAATTAAAGGATTATTATTAGCTGCGAGATGGGGATAGTATTAGGATTGGTTGGGATGTCAGCAGTAGAGGATGGTACCGAAGCTACTAAATTGCAAAAAAGGCAACCAGCGATTGGCTGGTACTGTTTTCCATCAGCCACGCCCCTGAAGGCACATAAGACTCGCACATTTTGACTTCAATTCTTCTGCCACCTTACCTCCTCCATTACATTCCTTCCTCCAAGAACAAATGTAATGGGACACCTTATACTTATATAAGTTTTAATTATCCCTACGTGAGTTTTAAATAAGTAAGCTATCATGCTATCGTGGTTAGAAGAATATGATATGATGATTAAAAACCTAGTTCATATCTACCAGATAATACGTAACTTTCTAATACTGAAACGTTCAATGTTGAAGTATTTGCAGACCATATGGATCACTTATTTTAATTATTTGCACAAATATTCAAATGATTGACACGAACTCAAAAATAAAGCCATAAAATCAAGAAAATATGACTTACACTGCTTGTACCTATCATCACAAAAGATACCACAATTATACACCGGTTTATAAACGATTATAGTTAAGAACTGATTTGTTTTTGTTTTTAGTTCTCCAAAAATATAATTTTGAGGGTATTTCTCTTTTAACCATTCACCCATTCAGATACATAGGGAAATCATTCATTTTTCCCAGCTTTAGTAGCAGTTTAATATTAAATAATCAAAAAAAGAGGATACAAAATTAAGCCCTGCATCACCGCCAATGAAAACGACAAATAAAAAATCCACTAATTTGAAAAACAAGCAAAATTTTCAATTTATTATTCTCGGTATACCAATATGTGTATATTAAAGCCATTTACTGCACTGCCTAACTCTACTTGTACCCTAAAAACAAATAAATATATTATAACTATACCAGTTAAAGTGAGAACGAGAAAAACCCAATCCAATGTATCACAGACTATCAACCAGGCATAAGGAATAACCAGGTTAGATGACAGAGATAGAACACAGCTTGGAATATTTCCAAAATAATATGCATTTGTATAACAGTGAGCTGATATGGATATACGGCTTTGGCGAACACTACCACGAGAGTTATAGAACCATTCCCGGGATTATGACTTATGCCAAGGCGGATTCTAGGTCTCTGGGAACAGTGATGTAGTGGTTTTCTAAAAGAAGGAATATGGAGGCATGGAGCTGATGAAACAAAAACGTTTCAGCTTCAATTTTAGTTTAAGATCAACAAAATACAGCTTTTTGTATTTTCGAGACTTTATGCTGAATAAAGACATAAAATACTTATAACCTATCTGTAATGTTGACTTGGAAAAATGTGAAAACTGAATACAGCAAAAATATAAAATACCAAAACAGCAAATCTATTTCATTTGTTAGGTGAAAAAAAAAGTATTCAACTCGTACTCAATACTTTTTATTTTCTTACATCATACAGAACGAACTAATAATGTATCGTCGGTTGACTATTTTCATTCATATTTTTTCGTTATTTCACTTGTAACACAGATACTTATAACAATATTTGCTATTCGCTAAATAACCTATTAATGACTATACTCAATGGCATTGATCAATAAATAAAAGAATGGTTCGAAATATATATATATTTTAAATTAAGTAATAATTAGTCATATTCGAGGTAATAAAGGTTTTTATAAAGGATTCAACTAAAATAAACGTAAAGATAAGAAAATATACCCACCATGAAATTAAACATTCTCCTTATTTATTTGCATAGGACTGAGACCCTTTCTTCTAAATAATAGGTTCCTCTGGCTTGACCAACAGTAATAAGTATTTCACAAAACCCCGATATGTAGATATATAAAATACTGTTGGTCAAGACAGAGAAACCTAAAATGTAGAAGGGAAAGTTTTTATGTGTTTACATAAATTTAGAGAATATTTGATAAATTAGTGATTTTATTTGATTTAAACCAAATTAGATAAGCTTTATATGTATTAATATTATAAATTGGACAATAAAGTCGATTATCCGACTATAATCAACTTTATTGTCCAATTTATAATTTTATAACATTTTTGTGTTTAATAAACATTTTGAGTTGTTATTGCACGATTTAACACGTTTTAGGTTTTATATTGCAGGTTTTTTTTTATTTTTTACTGCTCAAAAATCCGGTCTCTCGTAATAACTTACAATGTTTTAGCCCCTTCAATGTTACAAAAACTATACCCCAATGCGTTTGAACACATTCACTGAGCGAATTATTACATAATAGATACAGATTCCAGCCAAATTATACATGTATTTATATATTTTTTATTTTATTCATTTGAAAAATTACATCCAATATGGTCCGAGAAGATAAAAACACATAAAAATGATAGGCATAAGTAAAATGTAAATATTACAGTTTAGACTATTACAGTGTTGTGGAGGCTATACAATTTTTAAGCTATATAACTACAATATGAATTGATCTCAAGTGATAAAACTAATAATTTAATTAACAACTACTAAAATGGAAATAAAGTAAAAAATAATAATTATTAAAAAAATTAATTATGAGAGATAGTTGACCGTGGATGATGAACGAGGAGAAGATGGTTGGGGGTGCGGTCAATGAAAAACACAAATAAGTTCGATTAACCAATTTTTAATGTGCCAACGTTTCGGCTAGAGTTTCTAGCCTTCTTCAGGGCTAAAAACAGAACAACGATTAATCGAACTTATTTGTGTTTTTCATTGACCGCACCCCCAACCATCTTCTCCTCGATTAAAAAAATTAAATTATATTCAAAATAAAAATAACCAAAAGACTTTGAAGTGAATAATAAAGTTGCAAATTTACATTTAGTGAATTAATATAATAATGAGAAAAAAACAAGATGAGACAGAATATGATAAAAATAAGGATCCAATAATGTCTAAATAAATAATATCTTTTACTAAGCACACATACATTGCTAATTCTTATCGTAATATAATGAATAATTATGCAGAGTTAAGTAAAAATACAGATATGGGTATTTGGTGAATTATAGAAGTTATTAGGAATCATAGATGCAAGAAAGTACCTAGTTAATAACTTTTTATTTGTGGTTGATTTATTTATTAGTTCTTGTGGTAAGCGATTGGACAGATACAAGAATCGATGTAATAATAATAATAATAATAATAATAATATAATGTCTTAAAACCAAATAATTTATTTAAAAACGAACGGAACCATTGTGAAATAAAAATTAAACTTATAAAGTGAAATTAAATACACAATCAGAGAAGCAGTTTCCCCCCCTCCCAATTATTATTCCCGATACTGATACTCCACCAACAGAGTGGAGTATTGTTGAGGCTTCTATCCTAATTGGCCCTTTAGGGGCATAAAATTACTGAAAGCGGCTAAATATTCATGGCGACATAACTGCGGTGTCTTCCTTTCCGTTCGAGAAGAAAAATAATTTAACTTTATTATTCGATAATTACTTCGTATACTGATTTTTATTTAATCTTTCCTCTTGTGTTTGAAGACGTCTAGTCGTTTCAAAAATCCCATTTCAATTACATCTATCAGAAAAAGGCATTTCATTTCATTCATTAATTTTACATCGGTTTACACAAATAGTTGTCTCCTCAGCTTACAAACTACCTACTGTTCTCAATTGGCTGCTATTGGAATAGAACAAGATCGCTATTGGCAAATCTTAAACATTTTTTTAAAATTTATTTAATGTGATTTACATCTGTACAAATAATAAAAACAATAAGTAAATATGTTGTATGTTTCATGTACACTTGAAAATCTTGGGAAGGAACCACCCATTGGTGATCTGATGGGATTTGTCAGGATTTATTTTGATTCTCCAGTTTTGAATTAGAAGGTCCTGTGGCCATCTTCTTTTCAGACGCATCGGAGGATTATCAGGGATTGTTAAGGATGAAAGATTAAGAATTAATAGGTTAGGATGGTTAAGGAGTTTGGCATGAAAAGACGCATATGGTTTGGTGGAGCCCCAGAGCTCAATTCCATAAGTCCAAATTGGTCTGATTATCATAGTGTAAACTAATTTTTTGTAGTGAATGAGAAGTTTAGAGCGTTTGTCAAGTAAGTGTTGTAGCAATCGGAATCTACGAGCAGTCTCTTGTCGTTTCAGTCTTGTGTGTAAATTCCAAGTAAGTCTCTTGTCAAGATGGAGTCCTAAGTATAGAATCTGTTCAACAGGCGTTAGTAGAGTATTTAGAAAGGATACTGTAGGACAGGAGGATAGAGGTTTACGACGGAGAATAAAGGTGATTTGGTGGGATTTGTCAGGATTTATTTTGATTCTCCAGTTTTGACACCATTCTTCAATAGATGTTATGTGTGTCTGTAGTGTTTGTGATGCATTAGTTGGGTCGTTTTTTACACACAGTATACATGTGCCATCAGCGTATGTTGTTAGGACTGTGTTAGGGTGGGTTGGGATGTCAGCTCTTAAACATGACGGCCCATCATTAACAGAAGTACGCCAGTATAAGAAATGAGCTCTGTACCAATGCGTAAACCGGCAACTTTGAACAATCCCACAAAATACAAAGCGATCGCAAGTGGGTTTTATTTTTCTCTTTATATTCCATGCTATCATACTGGCCTAATCAGATTAGCATCCAATTACAGGTATGACATTGAAGCGCATTATAGGATCTAATTGTTTGTATCAAGTAATCCTTACAAGTTTCATGTTATATGCATAAATAATATTGTTAATGATTAGAAGTTCTTTTAGGAGGAAGGTTGAACTTAAAGTTTCTGAAGCTATATCTGAAAACTCAACATTTATAAAATTAATCATACAAGCCTCATTATAACGATTTAACAACAGTTATTTCAACTTTCCTTTCCGAAAGACAGAAACAAGTTGCATTAATATTGTTACATATGCAGCAAAAAAAAATTGGCGGCACCTATGTGGAGTTAAAAAAACATAAAAATTCGCCACAACTATCCCTAAAGTAATTGAGTATTAAAGAAAAATATATAAAACAGCACAAAGTGAATTGTGGAATGTTCTGTACATTTACAACTATTTTTTTTTCTAATTTTTATAAAGTAGTATTGGCTTACACCATGTGCCTGTGGCACACCTATTGCAGGAATAGATAAACAATCCTTCCAACAGTCCTTGCTGGAGTAATAAAAAGACCATTAAACAAACAGAACATAATTCATAGAGTAAAAAATTGTAAGAGCAATTTTTTTTTTTTTTCATCATTTTGTAGCTGAACAAACAATATGAAATAAATATGCACCTAATACTTATTGAACTGATAATGTATTCCACAACACAAGTCATGACAACATTCACAATACTGCGAACATAAATTCACTCGCTTTGTATTGCCTTTGCCTAGATATTTTTTATGTTTTTATCGACCTATTTACTGCCATTCATGGTAGCTGAAAGCAACAAGAACCGCTGAAGTAGCAGTACCATCAAATATGGTCATGAGAAGATTATCCATACAAACATAGACTTTCCTTGAGGGCCTAATCCGCTTATCGTTGGAGATTTTAATGCGCATTGTACCAAGTAGGGAAAACAACAGGGGACATAATTCAGCTAACGACTGACAAATCATTTTGGAAAATAGCCTGATTTGATAATGACTCAGAATAAGGCATAAAAGTACGAAATTGTCTATCAAATTATACGTTGTTTTTGGTAAATGAATAAAAAGGAATTTCAGTTCTGAAGAAATGACACAATTTTCATCCTAAAATCCTTAAAAAAATTCTGCATCATTTCCAAAATTGCAAACAAAACCGCCCAAAAAAAGGTTTATAACAGTGTGAATAGACAAATACAAATCACAAATCGCTCACTCTTTTCAACGTTGTACGTAAAAATACGTGTTTTTTCAAGAGAGCGATTTCCAATCCAAAAAAAAGGTAAAAAGTAGAATAAATTTGTGAAAAATAAATATTAAGCCACCCTAAGAAATTGTTACTATGTATAGTGGCAAAAATATTATTAGTTAGTTGTTTGAGCAATACATATTATAAAGAAGTAAATTTTCAAAACAATTAAAGACCAATTTATTTCATACCACGTTTTACTTAAAACGTCCATTGCATATTTTTGAAGAAAAAAAATAGTAAGAATATATATTTATATTAGTTAAATATATGGATATATTAAAAAATAAAAATAAATCTGTTCCGCTACAAAGGTCAGGTGTCCATTACTTTATACTGGACCAACGGCTGTGCAAGTAGGTGATTTGGTCAGGATTATGCCCGACCGCTGGATTTTTTACCCAATTAAGGGTACCCATTTTATGATGCTAGGTGGACCCTGGAGGGCTCCCAAGCCCCAGAGCTGAACTAAGGGCTATAGTGAATCAGATAATAATTATCTGCCACACAGATTCAAACCCGGGTCCTTGGCGTTTCCGACAGTGCCTTACCAATATGTTACGATATTAATACATAATATGAATTATTATAAATAATAATATATGAATCTATTTGAATGTAGAAGTGGCATGGCTCTGTAAAGCACTGAAATTAAAATTCGACTCAGGGTAAAATTTGAATTTGAGAAATAACAAGCGTGAATTGACTTAGAGGTCCGTAGAAAGAACCACATCAGAGTAGAGGCTAAACCTGACAATTTTATGCTAATATTAACTGCAACAGATGTATTTAGAAATATATCACTACTTAAAATAATTATATTATAGTTACATATTGTTTTGCATGACAGATGCCAAGATTTAATGGGAGTTAATTTTAAGTAATATCATTTATTATAAGGCGGGAACTACAATCAAAGAAAATTGCGAAAAGACATTTTGGATTAATAAAAAAAAATTGATTTAGTCGTATTTTCAAAAGTAATAGAAGAAAGTTTAATTCATTACTAGCATTTAACATGACATTTTGATTTAAACTAAGACATTAAGGATTATAAATTTAGTACATTATAATTATATTTACACTCTTCCAGGATCCCAACGAATGTTCCACCATTAATAACCATCAGCGGAAGGCCAGTTACAATTATTAGTTCAAGGCTATTGCCCACAGAATGCCCTTAACTGCAGTCCGCAGTGGGTAGAGAAAGAAACCTCCATGTCAAGAAGAAATATTTGATAACTGATTAATATAATTAAAAATTATTAATTAACACGCTTCTACATAAAAAAAAATATTTTCTATAAAATTGAATTTAAAAAAACAAAACAGTAAAAACAATTGTGATAAAAAATGCAGCAATTCCAGTTAAATTAAATGGATTTAAACCATATCTGCATAATTTAGTTTATCTCTAATATTTATAGATTCTAAACTTAATTTCAGAACCAAGAAATATTTTACGTTTATGTGAAATATTGTGCTTCAAAAAATAAAAAAAAAACAGTAATTATCAGGTAATAATTTCATAAATAATTGTTTTCAGAAATATATTTTCTTTATTTAAATAAATGGCTATTGACTGAATAATTATTTCATGAAATAAATTCTGATAGTTATTTGACTGAGAATATTTTATCAAATAATAATTTAAGAAATAATATTCATCTTGGAAATAATTATTTCGTAAAACAATCATTTAATTAATTAAATAAATACATCATTTAAACAGTGTTCAAGCCTACTTACCACTTTACCACATTGAATTTTTATAAAAATTTTTAAGTATATAAAATAAGATTCAAACAAAAAAAAATTTTTTTAAATGCAATATTGTTTTCAATAAAATATAATATTCTATAATTCAATAAAATAAATCTGTACTGCTGCTATCAATGAAGGGCTAGGGATGCAATACTTTGTAAGGAATTACTGTTACTACAACATCACTGGTTGTCCAAGAAGGTTTGGTTAGAATCACGTTCAATCACCAGATTTTTACACAACTAAGGGTACCCACTTTATGAGGCTGAGTGGACCTCGGAGGTCTCCTGGAACCCACAGGGCTGACTGATGGCTACAATGAAACAGAAATTAATTATCTGTCACAGCCAGATTCGAACCCGGACCATTGGAGTTTGTAATACAGTGCCTTACCAATGGGCTGCCCAGTACCACAGTACTTTTTAATATAAATCACAAATAAATAAAATTTGAATAATAAAATTTGTTTTTGTTATTTAACGCTTAAAAAATTGTTTAATCCGTTAAGCTTATTTATAGTTATGTGTGGGATTACGATCAAAAAGGGTCGCTCCCTAAAATCTGATAATGTCGATTGGATCTAAAAATGAATTTCATGGATCAGCAGTTGCAGAATAAATCGGATTTCGTCAAAAACCATTCCACAACTTTTCGTCTGGTTTTCACTCCACGCTTCAATAGGTCGTTATAACAAAATAGAGAGGACTTAATGACATTCGTCGACTTTTTCCACATGAAACCCGTAGACTCCTAGGTACTTCCTAACTCTGGCTGATGCAGTTCGGCATATGGGGATGTCTCAGGGGAACTCGAGGTAAAACTTAAAAGTTTAATAAATTGCCTTGTAGGATTCATCTTCGGGATCCCATGATTTACCTTTACCCTTCCAACTGAAGTATTTTCTACGATCCCTTATTTACCATCATCATCGCCAATCGACACTGGGTCTTGGCCCACCCATCCTTCCTCCTTTATCAAGGTATCCATACCCGCGGTCCAATATGTATATGCAATCGCTCTTAATTCAAATCCATACTTCATTACACCAATACATGCTCTCGGTCATCAGATTTATATATAAGACCCACCGCACATTTCTGACATACGGAGAGAAGATTATTCTAGAGGTAACCAACTTTTTCTAACCGGATTGGGAGGGTCTAGTTCTAGACGGGACAGCTAATGAATTAGTTAACTATTTTCTCACCCAAATCTCAGCATCAGGTCCGGACTTAACTTACTTTAAAATATTTGCTAATAATGAGGAAAGGTGTGTTTGTAACAAAACAAAATAGTTAAATTGGGCTACATTCAAAAAGTGGCCAAAACTTAAAATCGCCATTTCAAACTCACCAAGACATATCTTTGTTTAGCATATCCTCTTCCCAATGAAACCCAATCCCCGATTTATTCCGTGGTTTCAGTATCCTTCCCACCTTCAAATTCCGTTGATTCATTACAGTCTTTACTTTTCAATCAGTTACAAAATAATATAAATTGATGTACTTTATTTACAATCAACATTGATTAAAATATCTTTATTAAATCGGTATGTATACAGTTAATTAAAATAAAAATATTTTCTTAATTTATTAATAATAATTAATAAGGCCAAACGTTATTTCACTATGATTTTTTCCTTTTTTTTATTTGTTTCTAATGTATTAATTCTTTTGATCTTTTTTATCAAAGGTATTAGAGACAATCTATGATTTCTCCAATGTTATTCTAAAGAGACCTATCCCTGGATAAATAATAAATTTATTTTTATTATTAGAAAACGATAACCCCTACATTTTGTCATAAACGAGCTTACCATTATCGCGCAAAGAACACAACACAGATTGCGTGGGCAAGTTGACGAAGGAGACAGGCACATAGAGGAGAGAAACCTAACGGCAGAAAGAAAAGGGCCGACATCATTTGAAATGTCGGTCTAGTAATGGCGTATCATTAGCACCATCAAACAGGACCGCGGCCCCGGGCCACAAAGCCTTTGTAATTCTTCTCCTTCGGTCGTTTGTGCTCTGATATCGCTCCCTCTATTTGTTTATGATGTTTTATATCTTTCCATTATTCCACCAGTGGCTCGTTTATCTTTAACGACCTCCCGAAAAAAGAGAAAAGTCCGCCCAGCGTGGCCACAACCGCTCATTACTCAGGCAGCCATAAAGGAAATGAAAGTAGTCATAACGAAAATGGAATAGATCCCTAGAGGACCGAGTCGGACAAAAGAGGTAACAAAAGAGAGAACTGAACACAGTAACTGAGCCTGGCTATAAAAATAATAGGAATACACATAATCTAGAATATACTAAATTACTATAATACAGACGTAGGTATTATATCTTGGAGGGATCAACAAAATTTACTCTTTTATTAAGTAAGTGGGCAATGACTCGGAAAAAAAGAGCGATTGTTCTTTTCAGAGAGAGAAAGAGTGATCTTATGTTTTCCCCTATTTGAAGTGAATCTCCATCTCAACCCTAGAAATCTCAGACCCTTTCAGATTTAATTAAGTTTCCATAGAAAAAGCAAGAATGGTGAAGTAAATAAAAAATATTATTGTGTGTATTTTTTTTTTCTTATTATGTATATACAGATAATTGTCCATACAATTTCTTGTAGTTCTTCTTCCAAGAAGAAGATGGTCACAGTTGCGGTCAAAATGAACTTATAGTTTACAACTATTTATTAGCCGACGTTTCGCTTCACTTTGTAGGGTTTCATCAGGGCTGCTCAAGACGATAGGTTTATAGACTTACTTACTTCTGATTACCTATTACCACCTCTCACCTCTCTCTCAAGACAGTTTCTACAATCTATATCGAAAAACAAACGTTTTTAAGGATGACTCGTGTCGATTTTATACAATTTGTAAAATAATTGTCTAATTTCGGCCATTTTCTGACTTAAACTACTTCTCACAACCTACCTAAATATATCAAAAAAATCGATTAAACCAATAAAAATAAATATATTTCCGTATTATTCAGAAACGTTTCTCCAACGCAGTACTACTTAGCACAAGAGAACACAAACTATATACCTATACATTTAGATAAAGCTCGTCATTAGTAAGTGTTACAAAGAGATTACCATTAACGACAGCTCACTAACAATTACGGAACCAATCAACAATGACCATTCCAATGATCTATGAGCCAGTACCACATTCTTTAACGATCGGATACGGTACCATCTTCCACTTTCTAAATTCCCAAACCAGTTAGGAAGGTGCCCAGATATAGATAAATATATATATCCCTCTGAGGTGTTCCTGTTATCAAGTAAGGTGAGACAGACTAATTGAAATATCGGCTGCTCAATAAGTGTTGTTGCCGCCCTGGGGAAGATGGATGGCCAAAGTTAAGATTTTGTCGCTAGAGTATAATTAATTAATGAACCACCGGAGCCGCCATCATACATTAATATCAGCGCCTCCTCCCCTTCCTAACAAATTACTTCCCCGCCCATGGTCCTCGTTTTGGCGGGAGATTATCCTTTCCGAAACTCTAGAAGGCCGTCGAAGGTTACTATCGATAGAATGCTTTCAATTTTCTCATAATTTTTAAGCGAACAATTCATCACTAGAGGGTTTAATAGATAACACATCTCAATGATCCCAATAGCTAAGAAATGATTAAAGGATCAGAGTAAACATTCCTCCAAAGAACAACATAAATAAAAGTAAACAGCCAAGACATATGCAACAAATAAGATCCTTGCACATCGTAAGATTTATAAATGTGAGTACAGTAAAACTTTTTTTATAACGAACACTCTTTTTAACGGACAATTTTATTTATTATTAATTTATTTATTTTATTTTATTTTTTTATAACTAGTCCGAACCAACAATGTACATATTTAAAACATTTACAGAACCTCTTCCCTCTAAGACACAAGTTTTATTCCCCATCAGCTATTTTCACACCTCCCTGACGTACATAAGCAATAAAATATAAAAATACAAACTAAACAAAAATTATTTAAAAAAAAAATAAATAAATAAAAAGAATAAAAAAAAAAGAAAAGAATTATACATGTATCTAAAAAAACGATGGTTGGGAAGAGATGTCTCTAGAATAATGGTTTGATTTTTTAATTTACTTATTTTTCCATACAAGCGTACAAATCGTATAAATATCATTTCAGACCAACAAGGTATCCTCCCACCCAGTTCAGGTGACAATATGTAAATAATTCTATTCACTTCATCTTTTTATTAAACCCCATTTAACGGAAACATCCGTATAATGGATACCCATCTTCCCTGTTGATGTCCGTTATAGAGAAATTTTACAGTATTATAAAATTATAATATATTATAAAAAGGTAAAAAATAAAATATGCTTCTAGAAAAATAACAATAAAATAAATGTGCTTTTTAAAACTTTTTTTTTATCAATTTTAATGTTTTCGAATGTTTCCTTCTTTATTCATTTTCTATTGTAAAGTTTACTTAATATAAATTATTTCATCAAAGCTCTTTGTTTTGAGATGAATTAGAAGGAAATATGAAGAAAAATATATTGCTAGATTTTAATGTTTAAAGAAAAAAGAAGTAATAAGGAATACATATTGCCAGATTTAAAATTAATTTAATAAATTTTTAACAGTAATAAAATATACTAATTTCACCATTCTAAACTTCATTCGATCATTTATTAACTGGACGTTTTGAACCTGGCGTTTTCTCAAATCCACTCTCAATAATCAAGCATTAAACATTATCAATAAAATTAACACTCTTTTATTATAACTTAATAATTATTATTTTTATTTTATTTAACTTAATTGTTTTAATAATTATTTTTTAGTTTTTTACATTATTTTCATTTTAGTAGTCGTTACTTAAATTATAAGTTATATCAATTCGTATTGAATTATCTAGCTTAAAAATTCTCTAGACTCCACAACGCCCTTTAGTCAAAATTGTAATCATTACATTTCGATTATGTCTAACATATTATGTGTTATTTTGGCACCGAACGATATGGTTTTCATCTGGTCGGACTATAATGGATGCGATTTTTTAAAAAAATAAAATAATATTTTTTTTCAACATTTGTATTATTATTATCACAATCACATTAAAAATACCATTTACTCCTATAACAATATATGGTAACATCTTGCATGTTTAAAGTTAAGACAAAGTCAAAAGCTAATCAGAATATGATTATTCAAAATACCAAATTACAGACCGCTAATTGTCCAAAATAGCACATTAATCATCGTCTGCATTATACTAATTTCAGGTCTGTTTCAAATTTAGCATAAAAAAGTCTATTTTTTCCGTTATTAAACGAAATTAATATTTTTGTAATAATGATTCACTTTTTATCCTTTATTAACACAAAACTCATCAATACACTGATCTCATATTAGCTGAAACGTTTTTGTATGTATTATTACTCTGGTTTAATACATCTTTCTGTTCCAATAATCATTCATAATTATTTATAAGTTATCAAATGTCCATTTATTAATATTGTATGCATAATTATGGCCCTTAATGCCTGATTTTTAATTAAAAATTATAATAAATTTCGTGTTACATATACTCAATAAATTTCCTGCTCATTGAATCAAATGAATTTTTTAATATTTCAATATGTCAGCAGTTGTACTTGAAGTAGAAACATTGCAACAACACAATTTGTTTGGGTTCGTGGTCCTCTAAAAAGAAAACATATATATCTCGAAAACTAATTATGACTAATCACTATATTCCCAGTGTTTACAGGTATTTAAATAAATAAAATAAAATAATTAGAATCAATAAAGAAACCTGAGAAAAAAAATTATTAACTTTATAGTGAAACATGTTTTTCTTTGGTTTTGAACTAATCCAAAAGAATGTTGACGTTCTATTGGCGGCATATCAAAAACAGGAAAAATATTTAGATTTATGTTAATCTACCAAACAGATGTGAGAAACCATTTTCATAAGCACGAAGATTACGTTTCTTTAATTTCAAGAACTGCTCAACTGTAAAATTTAACTATTTCAGGGAAAAAAAAATTGTCTTACAACCTAGGTATTTTTCAGGATTTCAAATCCCTTCCTATTATTAATTCATTTAAGTATTTCAATAAAAAGTAGTACGAGTTTTAAAAATCTATATACCATATATATTTTTTCAAATTTCTTGAACAGCCTTAAATTGAACTTTGACACAGAAAATGAAAGATGTGATGACCGAAAACAATATCTTTCCTTTTCTACAAATCTATACCGAAAAGTTGTTGTTTTTTCTTTAGACTGTCAAATATACCCTTTGCCTAAAGAATGAGTTAAATCCGTTAATACTTTATGGCATTTTGCTGATCATGTACGTAATCCTCAAGGAATTAAAATACAAATCTGAATGTCCAGAAAATTGCAGTCACAGCCCTGTTCGTTTTTATGTTCCGAATTTCTACTGTCAAAAATCTGTATTTTTAGGTGCATTCACAAAATGTATACTCACAATTTTTCTTTACATACATTTCAAAACTATTCTTAATCTCCTGATTCAGTAAATTTGGAGAATAAAGTAAGCGAGAACATCAGCTAGTGAGTGAATGCTCAAAAAACCAGCAAAAGCCCTTGGCCTTTGAGTTAAAGTGAGTTTGAAAAGCATTCTTTCTTGTTGGTCAATATTTATACAATACACGGAATAGTTTCCATTTCAACAACAATATTTGTGAAAGCGCTTCAAAAGAAGAAATATTTAAAAAAATCTTATGTTTCATCACGGTCCTGTCCATCATGACCCTGTCAATTTGAAAACAAATATATGAAGGCATCATGTCAGTCCTTGATTTGAAACATTAAAACAGTATGACAAGGACCTGAATGTAAACTGTGGAATTAATAAAACTAT
This sequence comes from Halyomorpha halys, assembly GCF_000696795.3. Classification (NCBI taxonomy): domain Eukaryota; kingdom Metazoa; phylum Arthropoda; class Insecta; order Hemiptera; family Pentatomidae; genus Halyomorpha; species Halyomorpha halys. The sequence goes on from NW_027106761.1 coordinate 325,975, forward strand.
AAGTGGTTTTGTTATGTTCTAATTTTCAAAAATTAATTACGTTACTATATATTTTTAAATTTTACAGAACCACTTTCCAATGTATGGAATATACAGTAAGAGAAAGAGTTTTCCAACGAAAGTCTTGAAAATGATCTGTGTGTATGTGAACAACCAAGCTCAAAATCTCTTAAGTAGTAAGAAGCTGAAATTGTATATTTAGGGCATATATATACCTGGGATGTAACAGCAACATTTTCATTAAAAGAAGTGACACTTTAAACAATCGATTTTACATATTTTTAGCAATTCATAAAAAACGGCTTTAATGACTTTTATTAAACTCTGTGAATTAAAGGACAATTTAATATCAGATAAGTATTATCACCATTGAAATATTATGACAGGGCTTAAATAGCGAAACAAATTCCTCTCAAGTACTTTTAATTTTGTTTATTTGAAACACTCTGCATTTTTAACAGAAATAAAAATGAAAAATGTGCTATCAGAGGTTGATAATTATAACTAAAGAAGAAAGAGAGAAAGGAATTTAGAGAAATGGAAAATCAGAGACAACCGAACGTCCTAGATTTCTACCCATCCCAATCATATGTACACGACTTTTCTATATTTAGTTCAAACCTAATACACGAATTTACAGCAACAGAATAATTAGAATATTTGGTTAAAAGTTTACATCCAGGGTGCTTAGAGAATACTAATATAATGTTAGGTTATAGGGTCAACAAACCTCTCTAGGTTGTTGTTGTACAACATATAACAAAAAGAGGAAAAAATCAATACTACATGCCTGTTCCTTCCCGAGTCCCAGATCAGTTTTTAATTTTAATTTTATTTATTTATGGAAAAAAGTGATCGAGGAATCTCAATTTGAGGGCGAGATCGATGACAAGCTACATATTTAAACCGAATGGAGATCAATGGGACCTATGATTAATTTTTGATGCTAATAGCCTCAGAAAGGCCTATCCTAGAGTCAGCTCTTCTAGGAACACTGTCAGATCAGTCTACACACTCATCATTAATCTAACGCCTTCCCATTTACTACCAAACAGTTCGAAATCCCTCCTGCTTCTAATCCGATTATAGAGGGACTGCTTTATTTGCGCTAAACAGTCGTCCATAATCTCCACCTTGAATAATCATACCATTTGTCTTCATTTATTTTTTCAATAAACAGCTTTAAGGTCATTGGCTTTGAGGGAAACAAACTGTAATAGAAATGTTTCTTGATTCCGAAAATAAGAAGAATAGAATCATAAGATTGATGTAACTATTCAAACCTGAAATTTATAAAGTTATTCGAATACTTCTGTGGCAGGTACGAACAAAGAAGTAACAAAAAACAAGAATATTTCTAAATAAAAATAATGCAAAGGTTAATGAAAGTATGACCTGATTATTATTGAGCATTAAAAATTTTTTTTTTTTACAAATTTAGTTTACTTGCGAGTTTTCCATTACTCTCCATTATAGATTGGATATGTAAGTTTTATAAATTCTTTTGCTTTCCACCGGGATATTGACACTGCTACTCCAATTTTCGAGATTTTGCTCTTAAACTAGAGAAATAGGTATTTCTCCAGTACTTAATTATCAAATTCTTTGATCGTTTATTTTCTTATAGGTGGCTTACTTCTCAGTGCCACTAACTGTACACACAATAAAATTAAATATTACCTCTTTTAGCAAAATTACAACTTTTCAATTATTGTAATGACAAGTAATTCTCCTAAAAAGAATAATCTTTAATTGAATTACGAAGATGTTGGGAAGTTCGCTCAAAAAGGAACAAAAAATAGTTATGCCACATTTAATGACGTTTTGTCCCTCTCTGTAGGGCTTCATCAGGGTTAAAAAAGATAAAAAACAACTAAAAATATTTTGAAAATGTATAATAATGAGGTAAAAAAAAAATTAAACTAAGGTAGGATTAAAATAATGTAAATATTAGTGAAAAATATTAAAAAATGAACAAAAATAAATAAAAATAAAATTTACAATAATAAGTACATATATACTTTTAAAAATGGCATATATATTTTTATATGTACTTATTATTGTACATCTTATTTTTATTTCTTTTTGTTCATTTTTATTTTATTTTTTCATAAATACTTAAATAATTTTTAACCTTCCCTTAGTTTTTTTTTGTTTGTATTGTATAATCCTACATTATCAAAACATTTTTAGTTGTTTTGTAGCTTTTATAGCCCTAGTGAACCCCTACGAAGGGGGGGGGGACGAAACGTCGGCCAATAAATGGTTGTTAACTATTTTTTGTTCATTTTAGATCGCACCCCTATTATCTCCTTCATATTTAGAAACAAAAAAGATGGTCGTGACCTTATATAGTAAAATGTTTTTTGAGTTCTACCATCGGGAAGTTTCTCTGCCTACATGCAGTATCATATCATTATGATCTTATTTCAAATTTGTTTGTTGTATTTTATATACAGTTGTAAATGTCAATAAATAAATTTAAAAAATTTTTTTTTTGAAAAATACGGTCAATCATTTATATTTATAACTTTGATTGTGTATGTTGTTGATATATAGTGTAAAGTTATAAGAAACGTACTTAGCATCATTGTGAAGTAATCCATTGATAATATATCCAGTTTTCATCAGTGCGATTATTAGAGACGGTTGTTATTAATGTGGACTTAGCAAACATACCTTAAAACGTATATCACAGTTGAAAATTCAAATTTGAAATTTTACATGTCATGTTTCAAATATAGGCAGTAATAATTCTCTTTATATTAATACTTTTATTTTTTAATTGATTTTAACAAAATAGTGAAATTATTGATACTTCGCTAACTTATTTTTAATGTTAATTGAATTTAACTGTTTTATTTGTATACAATAATCGGTAAAACGTACAAATATTCAATATGATATAATAATAATAATATATTTCATAACTAAGCAGCCATACCACAGATAAAACAGTGTTACTACGTTGTTTTTTTTAATGATAAATAAAGTTTCTATTTATCCAAGTTGATCATATACCAGAGAAGAACCAAAACATACTACTAATGAGGAGAAGCCGTACGTGACCTGGTCAAGAGCAATAAACAAAATTTTCTTTTTCTTACGCCAGAACACATGGAGAGCTTTCTTAGTACTGTCAAAAGAGTATTTGCATATGCTTGCCAAATGACATTACTCTTAGTGGACCCTCTGTTTATTAACAACGCCATCTTTGTATGAAAAAAACATATTCCAGATATTGTGAAGAGTGATCAAATATTCAAAAAATTTCAAGTACTTCTTTGGACATTGTTACTATAAAAGAATATATCATTGAATTTAACAATGATAATTTTCAAAACAAAATTGGATTTTTTTTAATTTACTAACAATAAAAACAGTAATTAAGGCTGCCATCGACAAACCCCAAGTCTTCCAATAGCTGCAAATGATTTTTTAAGAAAATAGTTCAAAAATAACATAAAATGATGAAATTTGCAACCTTACCGGAATATTACTGCAGCAATCGAACTAAAATATCGTCTAGGTTGAACACTAAGAAGCAAAATGAGGAAAGAAAAGGCAGGAACTCCGCAATGAATAAGTAAGAAAAAAAATCAGGAAACTAAGAATAAGTTGTATAGTAGATAGTTTTCAGAGTATGTATACGTAGGACTTTATTTAATAGAACAATGGCAATGGTGCTATTAGGTATAACTGGAATTATTGTCCCGACCGTATGCTCTTGAAATTTATCCAAAAAAAGTTAAATGAAGTCTTAAAATACAATGAATCTATTTTCGGAAGAAATTCTTCTACATATTAATAGTCTAGTGCCAACTTGGTAAAAAAAAAATGGTGAGCGTATCACACTATTTTCACTTAGTACTCCAGAAAACGAAAACTTCAAACAATATTTTTTTTTTCTGTTGCTATAAACATTCTTATTTTGTGATTTTCCCAAGGGTAACAAATATCAACTGATCAATTATGACGTTATTTTGTTATTAACATCACTCTTCTCCTTTATTAAGAATTCTTAGATTTATTTATTTATTTATAGCTATGTACAACTGTACATTAAAATACATTTAGCAAATTTGACCTCTGTTAAAAAGGAGTGATACAGGCGTGTAGAGAAACTACCCATTAATAGCACTCTCATGACGTTTTACAGTAGCTGGTCTCGTGGCCATCTTCTTTTTAGGCGCCTCGGAGAATTGTCAGGAATGGAAGAGGAAGCCAGGTTAGAAACTTGTGGGTTTGATTGGGTTGGGAGTTTATAATAGAAGGAATGATAACTGGTTCGGGCTGAATCGGTTTTACACATCAACATTAAGGTCTTTATGTATGATTTTATTAGCGACAAAATAAGGAGCATTAAGGATTTTGGATTGTAAGGATTGGATAGGAGAGGAATTCGAAGGTGTAGTGGAGCCACCAAGCTCAACTCCATATGTACAGATTGGCCTAATTACAGTCAAGTAGATCAGTCTTCTGTAATGAATTGGAGGTTTAGAACGTTTGTCCAGTAAGTGCTGCAATAGTTGAAATCGACGTGCAGTTTCCTGTCTTTTCAGTCTTGTGTGAGGATTCCTGGTTAGTCGTTTGTCCAAATGTAGTCCAAGGTAGCGGATTTGTCGAACAGAGGTAAGATATCTTATTTTTTTTCTCTTTTGTACGAGACAGGGGTATAACTCCCTCTCCCTCCCCCCTAATAATTAAATGTTAAAAAAAGTAACTGTTATATCAACCGTGTAAGGCCCATCAGGCCGATTTTGTACTAAATAAATTAATTTAAATGAAAAATTGATCAATTGAATAAAATTGATAACAAATATCAATTTCATATTTCAATTACATATGTCTAGAAAAATATGTTTTTTGGTAAAACGATAATTTTTTTATACATATTTTTATTATTTCCCAACCAACTCAATTCCCTATCCTTCCCTTGATCTAACAGTCATTCCAAATTGGCTTTTACAATTTTGGTAACGATAATACTAAGCAATCTAAAATATACCGTGCCATGTTACAGTAGACAGATAATATAGCAAATGAATATTAATATTTAATTTAAGAGAAGAAATCTTACTGTTCTGTATTAGTTATATTTAATAACCAGTAATAGTTCAATATATCTTTTTTCAATGATTATTATTATGGCAACAATAGTTCAGTTCAATAAGAAAGAACTGCGGAACAATATTATAGCAGATTGGACCCTATACCCTATACACCAACTATTGTTCCGTTCTCAGAAAAGTGCCTAAGGAACTTCGTGGAACTAGTTTCTCTTATTAGCCAAGGGACATTGATTCAATATTCCACCAACCGATTATGGCCCCCTTGTGTTTGCTCATAGTTTATGCACAGTATCTGCTGGTACAGCAACTACAAACCTATAAATACATTAACATGATCGTAGGATGATGATACCCTGAATGTAACAAAATATATTATCAAAATGATAATGAAGCCAATTTTTTTTAAGTCATACGAATTGGTAGGATTCCCTTAAATTAAAAAAAAAAAATTCATAATTGCTTTAAAATTCATTTCCACGTTATAAATTTCTTCGGGAGCCCTGTGGTAAGACACTGTGCTACTAACTCCAAGGACCCGGTTTCGAATTCGACAATGGCAGATAATTATTTTCTGTTTCACTGTGAGCGTGAGTCAACCCTGTGGGTTCGGGACCCCTCTGGATTCTACCCAGCCTCACGAAGTACTTTTTTTTCAAATGGCCAAGAGTTCTCCTACATTTTAGAATATTATCGGCAAGATATTTATTCATTATAATCTGTTATAATATCTTCAAAAACTGAAAATTGTGGTAAAATACTCAAATAGGTTATTAAACTCAATTTTTTTTTTACAAACGCTACTTGAGAGAACCGTTCTCAGAAAATGTTTAGAATAAAGGTTAATTGGAGGAAATATTCCCCAAATCTCTTCTAGGTTGGCAAATCCGGTCAACATTATAGGTAAATTTCAGATTCTCTGGAATGTTTATGTGAGATGTGCTGTCTGTCTCTGATCTGCGTCTATGTGACCTAATCTTTTTCTCTTCTGAAAAGCCTGTCATAGACAAAAGGTTGATTTAGTTTATTATTTAATTTTATCGGGGTGACTTAAAGACAATGTTTTTCACTTATACAATAATACATTAGTATTTATGTTTGTTTTTTTGAGTTCACTGGCTTTACAGATCGGGATCAAACAACTCATAATTTTGGTTATTTTAGCACCAAATAAATATATCATGGTGATAAAAATTAAAAGGTCGTCGAAAAAGCAGGTGGGCCAATGTGATTGAGGATAAACATTTTTTTCAGAATCTCACCTGTACGTGGTAGTCACGAATATGGACATCACGAACTGGCTCACAAAAAAAAAAAAAAAAGAATATTAGCTTTAATTTCCAAGAGCGGGACTTGCGACCTCTGTTATGCCCTTCATATATCATGCCAGGTAAGAGCAGGGAGGTGCCTGGGTCCCAGGATTTACGATCACACCCCCCGGGCAGGCCGGTCCAAAAGAGACATCACATCCTTTAAGCTCTGAATAGTGGCCACTCCATCCAGGCCAAGCCAATTTTAAGAGTGGGTGTGCAACTGTATCGCTGGGAGATGGGTCAATTAGAATTGGAGAACATCTAATGATAAAATCATTGTAATAATAATAATATTCTTTATTTATTCTGGGATTGATCCCTTAGTGAAATGAAATTATAAAACGTCATAAAATATAATATAATAGTGAATTTGGAAAGATAAAAATGAACAACAATAATTAACAGAATATTTAATATAAGAATAGAACAAATAAAATAAAACCATATGTCATATCATAAAACATAAGATGACTAAAACGTCTGATAATAAATCAAATATAATCGAACTAAAAATAATAAATTATAAGATACAATTTCTGCTAATGTATATATTTACAAGTATAAACACGAAAACATTAAATACAGAAAATATATAAACCTTATTTGAAGCTTTCAATTGTTATTCTTCCCGAATAGGATGGACAGAAGATAGCCAAAGATACGGAATTTGAAGATTGGAAAGGTATTAGAACTACTAATAAAGGAGGGAATAGAATTCCATAGGGCAGAGGAACGGATGAGGAAAGATCTACCAAAGGCTGCGATTCCAGGGGCAGTTACGTATAAGTCTGGAGGCAGTGAGCGGGTATTCCAGTAATGCACTGAGAATTTAAATTGAAGCATATCAGAGATGTACGATGGACGGCGGGATTGGATAACTTGGTAGAGGAAGGAAGCAAGAAAATATTTATGACGGAAGGAGGGGTAAAGCCATAAATAGCCTCTTCATAAAATTGGGTGACAGAAGGGTCTCTGGGGACCCCAAAGATGAATCGTGCAAAGCAATAATTTAACCGTTTTAATTTTGCATCAAGGTCCTCGGAGAAACCTCTGTAAACCACACAGCTATAATCAAAGTGGGGGGATATTAAGGAAGTAACCAGTAATATTATAGTGCGATATAATATTTGTAAAAATTGAAGGAGAAAAACATAGCTCAAGGTAATCTTTGTAGCTATATCGTAAACACCCATTTTACCATTTCCTATAATCTCCAGACAGAATTATCATATTTTTAAAATCTTCAAACTTGGTTGAACAAATTAGGATGGATAAAAAAAAAGTGTAACCTTTTCCTACGCGCATGACCTGGATTACCACTCTCCGGATTCTCGTTCAATGTAATAAATACTAATAAAATAAATCATTATTTTCATTAATAAACAGTATAAGTTCCGTGATAAGAATAAACCTTATTTTTTAATTCATCTTTTCAACATATTACAAAAAAAATTATATCTCTGTACTGCTACAACACATGAAGATTCAGCGGTGCATTACTTTTGTGAGTACTGTTACTAGACCAACGGTTGTGCTAAGAGGTGATTTAGTCAGATTCACGCTCAACCGCCTTAATTTGTACCCAATTAAGGATACCCACTTCATGAGGCTGGGTGGCCACCCACCCTAGAGGGCTTCTAAAACCACAGAGTTGACTCATGACTTCAAATACATATCAGGTATCCATTAGTTTTTATTTGTTTTGTTTTCTTCTTCATTAGTAATTAGTATAGGTAGTACGTCGAATTTTTAATTTAAGAATAATTTTTATTTTTATTTCCAAAAATATATTTTTTAGTTACTACCTACATACCTTATTACCTAATAATGTCCTGTGTGCGACAAGTGAGATTTCGAAAAATAGTCTTTTTTTTCGGTAGTCTGTACAGAAAGAGTACAAAGCAACCTTAGAGAATAATTCATATCTTCAAATATATACAAACATGTCATCTGGATTTTTGGATATCAAAAATCGAAAACTGACGAATGTTAGTCCAGAAACAGATATATTTTCTCTTTATTTAGTAAATATACTGTCTAAATTATTTATTTAATACTTCAGCTATTATAAACCCAGCATTACTTTCTTCTAATAAAGAAATTATATGTTCATTTCCAATTTCATTGCTACTGTAGTATGATTTAATTAAGGAATAATATAATCAAAAGGTTGTTATAGCAATAGTCAGATAAGCCAAAAAATGTGCTACGGTTCCTGCAGTAACAATAATGTCATTAGTTGACTACATACGATTCTTGCGGCATTTGCTACACTCATGTTAGGTTCTGTCCGGGCAAGGCAATCTTAACTTGATCAGTACACAGTGATAAATTTTAACTAAACCGGCACACAGCAACATGGCCTGCCAAAATGTGGCCTAATTTTATCAAAACCTCTGAGATCAACAATCTGAAATAATTTTAATATCTTAATGTTAATAAAAAAATAAATAAATAAACACCTTGAGTGTTTGAGCGTCCTGTTACTTCTTAAATAAATAATAGCTTTTATCACCTTATAAGTAGCATTGTCACCTTATAAGTAGCATGTTTATTTTTATCCATAATTCCATCTTTCATCTTAAATTAATACAGTTTATGATGTACACTAATTAAAATATTTTAATTAAATTTTTACTATCATACTGAAGTGTCTGTAGTCTTATCCATAACTTTAATCCCTTGAAATCTCCACCTCTACAAATAATGTCATGACATTGCCCAGGATCTTATAATTTTTTTTCTATTTAAAAACATTCAACAAATATGATCATCATAAAACCAAATTGGGTACGTATAATAGCAACCAAATGAGCTTATATTTGGCAAACACGGAAGATAAAATAGAAAAATTTGATATATTGAATAGATTTGTAAGGTTGAAAGAGAAAACTGAAAACTAGACCCGAAACAATATGATGGATTTAAGATTTAAGGTTCGACGCTTATACAATTAATGACGGACTATTGTACAGTGTATACTTGAATACTTATCGAGCATTTAATTGTTAAAGATTCATAAATTATATTTGATCAGAACCAGGTTGCACCATAAAGGTTCTTTTAGTAAATTTGATTATTTAGCATTTAAAAAAAGAAGTTCATCCACGAAATAATTTTCAATATTATGCAAAAATAATTCGAACTATTGAACAATTATGGTTCACAAAACGTCTTGCCATTTGAAGCCGTATTATAAAATCTGGTGCGATCCGCGCATCACACAACTTTCCCTTACCACTCTACATACGCGCCCAAGATTTCTGTGAATTGTTAGTAGAAGTTATTGCTATTTTTTTAACTATCGAAAAAAAAACCAATCTAAAGATCAGATAAGGTGAATATTTTAATTTTTGTGTTGCCATTAAAATACGTATTTTAGATTTCTTGAGGTAAGAACAATGAATATAAATTTTGTTCCTGCTAAGAATACAACGCTTTAACAAAATATAATGAAGCCGTGAAACAATTTGGAAAGATGGGATGGAGAGGCGAGACCCTTTTTCTGTTCGAATCGGATTTTTCAAATTTTCCTTTTTCCACCATAAGTTATTCATAAAATTCAATTATATTTTGATTTTATTCATTATGTATTACTGATAAAAATGAAAAATGTTACTTTTTCAAAAAAAAAAAAAAATTAAAGGTATTTTAGAGGAAGATTTAAAAAAATAAATAAATATAAAATTAAGCCCTGTCTCGATATTTAAATGAGGGTAAAATGCCTAGCTGATAATAAAAACCAGAGTTGGGCAAAAAGTAGCTATAGTAAAAACTAATAGCTAAAATTCCCACGGATAAGACCCATGCCATGAACCATTGATAAATAAATATTGTATTAATGACTATTCTAGCTATTATTTTATACAGACAAGGTTAGCTATTAGATTAACTTTAGCTAATCTTAGCCCATCTCTGAAACACTATTTAATTTTAAATTAACGCGCCTCGTTTAATCGAAATCGTTAGTGTAGCTTTCGATGTGAAAAATCGATTCTATAAAGTGATACTTCCGGTAGATCTATGTTATCGAAAAATTTGCTTTCACATCACAAGCAAACATCCGCCTTTTAACAAAACTGACACAGAGACCATTTTGCAATACTTCATTATTTGGACTCAGCGGACCTAAAAACGTAAATTTCTCACTCGAACTCAAATTTGAAATTTTGCATTAGCGTAATACTTTCACTAATTATATGTTCCATAGATAGGTAAGTGATTTATAATACCAGTAATTGTTTGGAAAACGAGACTAATTTTTTTTGACTCTATTTACAAAAATACTCCATTTGAAAATAGGATCTCTAGGAAATGTATACTACCAAACAGTTTATTAAGATTTTCTAGTTAAATCACCGCACTATGGATCGTGGTTGCTTTAGTATTTTTTATTAAATTGCCTTAAGTAGATAATGCAAAGCGACGTGTCATGGCAAGATATTTCCGACACATGCTAAATATCACACAGTTAAATATCAGAAAGCCCAAGGTGAAGCTGTAACTTGGGTACCCAATTATCTGATGTTGCTTGTCGACACTCTCGTGACCGTAGGTTGAGCACTGTCTGTTATCCCTTCCCATAAAATAGCAAACCCAGATCACGACCTAACCTCCTTCCCACCTCTTTAGTCAGATTCATCGTTCTAGTGTCCTAATCCCGGAGGTTGATGGTGGATTCATAGCAGAGCAGAACCAATATGCATAGTATAGAAAGCATATTGTATAACTCAAATCAAGTACTATCTTTAAATCATGGCTATACTGTGCTCCGCGATTCATAAATTAATAGAAGTCAAGCATGAGCTTAGAAGCAATATTGTTTCAAGAAAGATTGAGCAGTTTACCACCGTCGTTGATAGAAACTGATGTACTAAAATACATTTCTTGGCATTGAAGAGGTACTTAAAAATTTTAGTAATGATCACCTAGTATCATCACATAATAAATGTTTTTTTTAAGTTAGTTACTTTTCTAAAATTAAATAAATTAATGATTTTAACTTGTGTGAAGTTTACAGGCAGAGGTTCAGAAAAATTTTTTAATAACTACACCTCTGATCTGGAGGGCCTCCATATCTTTAAGCACCGGAGGTACTCCTTGGTTTTAAAATGAGCTCTGCTCAAATTAAAACAAAAGGAAAAAGGAAATTAGGTCTTAATACTGTTTATTATTTTATCATAATTTTAACAAAAAATAACACGAAGTTTCTACTAAATCAGTTTTAACGTAATCCTCCCATCTACGTTTCAGTTTACCACTCGGACGTTTACACGTCGGTTCAGTGCTTATTAACATTTTAGGTATCTTAACTTAGGTTAGTATTTTTCAATTTGACTTTCCATCTGATTTTGGGCAACTCGTGTTGTTAGGAAAGCTTATCCCTTAAGTGTAGAAGAAACCCCGGAAATCCGAAGAGCGAGTTCAAGGATAGTTGTCCTTCAATCTTCAAGGAATATGGAGCCAAACCAAAATGACCTACCCACAAATTTTGCTACATTGTATTTTGTTGCCTTTTAAGTGGTTTCCAGGCTCAGGCCCAACTAATTAAAAATGTAAAATGACAAAGAGAAGTATATAAAAATTAGAAATTACATTAAATATATATCTATGATTCACACAGAACGCATATTCGAAGCTATCCAAAAGACGTAACAAAATTAGTGAAGAAAAAATATAGATATGAAGGCACTATTTAGTGATCTGAATGTGTGGGAAACATTAGACATGCAAGACAATACAGGATAGTGTATGTAGTGGGGATTACAATAGTGCAACACTATAGAGTTATGAATGGACCTCAATACGGAAACAGACCAGTGGGACGATCATATGTGCATTGAAGAGACTGGGTGCCCGGCGATGTAAGTAAACCGCTTTTGTTAGAAATTGGAAAGCAACAACAATTTACAGAGAAAACTGGTGATTCATGCTGTAACGACCCAAGACTAATGATAGAGATGTAGCGCTGGTTAATAATAATATTAATAATGTCTTACTTATTTGTATATTAGCAAACAAAATAATAAACATAGTTTTATAAATTTCAGCATGTTCTTAACTTAGTGTTAGGTCATCAAGAGGTTATAGCATTGTGCTAAAACTACACATGTTCGAAAAGGTATTTGAAGAAGATCCAAGTGCTATTTTCAGACTATTTTAGGACGAATCTATTAATAGATAAAAAATTGGAAATTAATTCTTACAGTCTTTCCACTGAAGTATGGATACTTTAAAGTGGTTTAAGGGAGCGGTTCCTAAACTGTCAAATTTTTCAAAAAAACTTGCGACACCCTTGCCGGGATAAAGAAATTAAAATGTCGGCACAACTTTCCTTGGAGCGATTGACTATTTAGGAAATGAAGAAAAAAAAAAACAATGCTAAGTAATTCAGGAACACACTGTATATTTGCTAAGTTAATTTTAATGTTCTTTTTTTGTTTTGTAATATTTCGGTTGGGGCACCCTTGCCATGCCCTTGAAGCACCCCAGAGTGCCGCACCACAAACTTTGCGGGCCCACCCTACCACCCTAGATTCCTGTAAAAAGGCCTTCGAAACTGACACCTTCTCATAGTACTTCAACGTTTTTTTATTACAATGAAATGTCTTTAACTTTTTTTTTTTTTAATATGCCAAAAGCAATCAGAATATTTCATATTGGAAGGCAACTACATTTTTTAAATTTACCCTTTGGCCGCGTTTTGGATCATTTTCTTTAGAATTTAAAACTTTTAAATTTTAAATTTAAACATGAAATAGAACAAATACGCAATACTATGAGAGAGTCAGTAGGTGATCCCTTTTGGCAGGTATCGAAGGTACCTTAATTCTATGCGGATCATGGCTCCACGCAAAGACTATAAATAATGTAAAAACAAAAACTTTAATTAATCCAAAAATATTAGAATTGGTTGACCAGGTGTATTTTCTACGACCTTTAAAACAATACAAGTAGGATACATCGATGACGAATGGATCGATATTAAATAGAAGAAGATAATAGCACAATCACCGAATCGATACGGGTCTCATTCAGTAACGAATGATTCACCTGACAGACTCGTAATTAATTGATACGATAAGAGGAATGGCCCTCGGACCACAAGGAGGCAACTGTCAATATCTATTGTCCAATCTCCCTCTCAGTGTCTCAATCTGGGTCTTCGATCAATCTCTTCCGGCACAAAAAGGCTCCATCATCAATAATCAAAAATAATCCTGTATAAAGTATGATATGTCAGAAAGAACAAACTGAGTTTTATTAAGTCCAGGATGTAACCTTTAAAATATCTTTAAATGTTGTCATCTTAATTTAAAGGCGGAGTAATTCATGATCATGTTCTAGCTTCTTTTTAGAAAGTTCAATTCAAGAATTTCTATCATAATTCTTAATAGGGTTTGCGGTTGCAAAAATCGGTCGCATAAATTAAGGGAATAAAGACGCTTAAAGGTTTTTAAAAAGCAAATCTAAGCTTGATATTCTTCCTGAAGAAGAATGAGTTTACCGAAGAATTTGGTTAAAGGATAACTATACTAAATGGATAACTTATGGAGGTAAAGAAAAAGAGGCTATAGCATCACGGAGAATTAAATGGTACAAAAAAGTAAACACAGTTCGAAAAATCCTTCAGTCAAGAGACTTAGCATTAATCTAAACATGACCTCATTCCCTGTCAGATCTTGTTTCTAAAGTCCTGGCTTCAAAATTGAGGTAAAATAAGTTAAAACAAATGAATAATCTTTTAAATATATTTTTGTTAATAATTTATGTATTGTTATTTACAACTTATAATACATGCAAAAAGTAAATTTTCTGTCAGTGATAAAATTGCATGATACAAACATGTGGAGAATCTACCCATTGATAGAACCCCAATACTTCTTAATATTTTAATAGAAACAAAACAGGTATTTCTTTAATGCATACATAAAAATATATTAATCGATAAGGTAAAAAGTAATCGATAAAATAATAAGGGAAAAAGTCAGTAATACTTTTGGTTTAATTAGAAAAAATAAATGTGCAATGTAAGGAAAATCACCAAATTGAGAAAGGAACATTATTCCTGACCTGCATAATATGTGAAATATTATCTTTCATAGTTGAAAAAATCTTATTTATAAATCACTAGAGTCAGGTAATATTTCAACATCAATGGTAATATTTTTTTTTTTTTTTTTTTTTATGAAAAGTGTTTAAATAAAAACAACTATTATTAATACGAGAGGACATTTAAAAAAAAAAAAAGGCACAAATAACTTAAATATCAAAATATTATTCAGAAGGTCTTTAAGAGGTTGGACCATTAAAACCTCTTTTAAACGCCTAATTATAATTTGCCACGTCAAATTGAAAGCGCCTACACAGAAGAACTGACTGCCATTATAACGAGATAGAACAACGTGGGATTTAAAAAATAAAAGATGGAAGGACAATTACAGTTCATAAATCAAAATTTTTATCAACATAATCGAATATCTTCGACAGCTGTTATATCAAGGGCTTATCTGTTATCGAATTGAATAAATCGCAGTCATACATCATTGAAAAATTCAACGGAAAGACAAATTGAAATATAGCATGAGAAATATTTTGTGTCGGAGCGGGCGAAAGTAATCTGCAAGAGACCTATCCCGAATAAATTATCGCCGAATTTCGAGGCCTCATCCTATTCATTGGGGTCAGGAAAAAGAGCGGATTTCAGGAACGAAATCGCATCATCTCCTTCTAGGGCAAATCCGCTTTCGCGACTTAAACGGGACCCGACCTCCTCCGAATAGAGAGAGGGCTAGAGAATCGCTTGAGGTGGAGGATATTATAATCAGATCTGAAGAGGATGTATCAAGGTTGTCAACAAATCTAGGTCAACTAAGTAACTAAGTACTACTCAAAGCTCTCAGCACGGTAAAACAAACGGTATGATTCGTAAATAAATAGTTAACTTTATATATATATTTCGATTTCTTAAGACTGGTATTTATTTATTAAATAAATCAAATGGTATCCTAGTGAAGTCTTAATACTGTTTATTACATCAACAGTCCAACGTTTCGGCCAATTTGGCTATCTTCAAGGGCAAACTTAAATATAAATTTACACCTAACATCCAAATTTAAAAATCTTTTGCAGACTATTCTGCCCAGGTCATACATTACAAGTTAAATCTCCTTATTTTTTCAGAAGTTCATTAATTTTTAAAAACATGTTATGAATAGTTTCATAATATGATAGTTGATAGTGTAACATAATCTAAAATTAAAAGTTTTTTGTCCCTGCCGTATGAGCCGAAACGTTGGACTGTTGATATAATAAATGAGTGTTGAGACTTAAAAAGGACATCATTTGACTTATTTAATAAATAAATAGATAACATTATCATAAAGTAAGCAAAAACTAATTTCAAGAAAGAACTCAATATAGACTCTCATATACACATATTCAATAAGGTATGTGCTTTTGAGGTTAATCGACAGCTATTATTTAATAGAATACGGTTTATTGCTAGAATTTTTTTTTTTTAATAATTTATTTATTGATATTTACAACTGTATACACATATATACAA
>NW_027106761.1:346691-363155 GCF_000696795.3 Halyomorpha halys
GAGAGAGAGAGAGAGAGAGAGAGAGAGAGAGAGAGAGAGAGAGAGAGCAACTGAGATACCTATGTGAATAAAACAAACAAATAATAGTAATAGGATTGAGTTGTAAAATTTAAAAATATTTTATGGTATATTATGATATACAGGCAAAAAGTGGCCGGTAATATTCGCAACTCCAAAAGTAGGTTTTTACGACCGCTATTTAAAACCGTACAGTCTAGAAGAATTCAGACAGGTTTAGATTTACAGCATAGAAGAGAGTGAGCAGCTAAATATTTTGAGAGCATTAAATTTTTTTATTTCCTTTTAACACACTACTGAAACATGTAATCATAAGCTTGTTTTATATAAAAGATAAAAAGTTCCGGGTGCGGTCTAAAAAAACATTTATTGTGAACCAACGTTTTGTCCCAATTTGTAGGGCAAAGTCAGGGCTAAAAAAAATACAGATATACTAATAATATAAAAAATAATATCATAATGTTGATACATTATTTTAGTCGTTTTCGAACTCTTACCATTATATATGTTACACATATTGACCAATACATATAGTTTATACGATAAAAAACACCGTACACAATTCAAGAAATTAGTAAAGGAAATGTGAAATATGAAAAAATAAATACCATATTTGTATAGTATAATTTGTATAATTGGTTTCAAACAACATGAAATAAATGAATAGGACAACTAATAATAAAATGATAAGAAATTATGATTAATATGTTATGACAGGATTTAGCCCAAACATAATTATCGATATAAATTTAATGTCATTGCCGATTATTTATTAAACTAAAATTACATTACATTGTGCCGACATAAATCAAAATAAGCGGTTTTACAAAAACCATTATTATTCTTATTCTAGTATATTAAAAACTCAGTATAATTTTCTTCTCCAGAACTTACTATAACAATTAAAGTCAAAACATTGGCCTGTTCTTAGAGCATTATAATGCAATTATAATAAATAGCGAAATAAAATCGAAATATATGCAAATGAAAAAAAATATACTAATTTGAAAACGAAATTGGTCATTTCGTTTTTAGTCACGAAAAAAAAAAGAAATAGACAAAAGAAATAGTCACAAAAAAAAAAAAAAGTTTCATTCTAAATGATTTCCTTAGTTCTTGGAATGATAAATAAAAATATTTCCATTAAAAATGAAAAAAGTAAACATTTCAAAAAAGATATTCTTCTTTCTTAACCCACGCGATAAACAAAACTCTTTGAGGTACTGCACCATTATTGCAATGACTACAACAAAGGTCGGAATTTCTTGACAAGTCAACAAAGTAAACTTTCTAAAATACAATTAATATGTTAGAAATTAGACTATTAAATAACTAACATTAAAAAAAATATATATGACAAATTAAATTTTAAAACTGAATTAATTAATAGCTATTATATTAGTAGCTTAATATTAATTCGAGTATTGAACACCCTGTGTATATGTACACATTTTCATTAAATTTTTTAGTCAGTTTTTATTTTATTTAATTGTTACTGTTTATTTTTTTTCGTTATTTATATAAATAGGGAGAATGATGGCACAGTGGTAAGGCTCGGGTTCGAATTCAGCTGTGGCAGATAATTATTTTCTATTACACTGAAGCCGTGAGTCAACTCTGTGGGCTCTACCTAGCTTCACCCTTAAGAAACTAGTAGTTAAGCTTGATCTTAAAAACAGTGCTTTCTTAAATAGAACTGATCCTATGACCCTTCATGGTTCATTGCAGATCATATTATTATTTATTACTTATAAAATTGCATTTTGTATACTTTTACGATTTTCATGTTCACTATATCTAGTACTTTAGCCCTGAGGAAGGCTCACAATATGGGTTGAACATTTTTTATTATCATATTGTTAATCTTGACCACCATCTTGAGCATCTTCTTGAATTATTTCCGCGGCCATCTACACTATACATTCATGAGTGATTCTCAAATACCCGGAAAGTTTCAAGTCCTTCTTGAATGAAAGGTATTCCAAGGATCACGCATGTTTGTTGTCATTCAACCCCAGTAATCATTTCTTTCTGATAAACATAAAGAATTGATCAAAAACAATATTCTACTTCTGAAAAATTCGCATTATGTTCTCAGAGCAACCTTTTTTTTTAATACATATTCCTTAACTTTATTTTCATGTATCTATCGAGAAAAGTTTTTTTACTGTATTTAGGTTTTAATTGTAAGCTTAAAAACCATTTAATTATTTGATTGTCTTACCAAAACTGGCTAAAAGATATTTTAAAGACATCATTCTGAAGAAATATATTATAAATGCACAAGCTAATAAAAATTGCATGATGTATATTCACACATAATAAACAAACAAAAGAACATTTATAAAAACAAAATTTATGGGACTGTCTAACGTATATATATATTAGATATTATCAGAAATTGAAACTGATAAGTCTCCACATCATTAGGAGACACAATATTTTTGTTTTTGTTTAGGAGGATATTGTTATTTTGTTTGAATACTGCCACACCTGATAAAATTAAAAAAAAAAAAGAAGGAGAAGAAGTTTTAGTTTTAATTTCAAATGGACGTATTCCAAACATGTTGCCGTAGACAGGGGTTTCTTTCTTAACTGTAGTCCCTCTATAAACTACCCCTAAAATTAGTAGAGTTGCCAACAAGCAACCACAGTCTACGGTACAATCTATGAAATATATAAAACACAAATTCAAATAAATTTTTTATGCATCAAGAGCAAAGAAGCTATATGATAAAAAATAAGATTAAAAACATGTCTATCAAATCAAATAAATACTTATTTATTTATGAAGGTAAATGAAAACCATCTTGATGTCATACTTAGGATTTTGTAATTAAAAAAGAAGGTAAATGAATATTACGACACAATGCAGAACTACATTAATATTATTCCTTAAATGCAGAACGTAATATAGTGGCAGTTAGGGAAGGACTCTCAGTGTGTGTGGTGACGTTATAGTAAAATATGCTAATTACTTATGTATAAATTTGAAAAAAAAAGAAGAAAGTTCTTCGTTTCTGAAGGTGCTGCTAA
This sequence comes from Halyomorpha halys, assembly GCF_000696795.3. Lineage (NCBI taxonomy): Eukaryota > Metazoa > Arthropoda > Insecta > Hemiptera > Pentatomidae > Halyomorpha > Halyomorpha halys. The sequence goes on from NW_027106761.1 coordinate 349,746, forward strand.
AATTTTTAATTTATCTCTGATCTTCTTAAGTTGACTCTAAAGATAACTTATGTATCTGATTTGTCATCAAGATTCTACAGGGTTCGAGGTAAGGATGGAAAGCCAATGCAGTATCCTCGTAGGGCCTCTGAAGGGATTTTTCGCTTATCATAGTTAACCAATAAAAAACTGAAGAATGCGTCAACTTTATTAACACTGATATAAATAATGGCCTTCGAACATGATAGGCTTACTGTTGTTACAGTATTCGCTCACCTGGTGGACAGACGCACTCGGACGGCTGCTGGGACACAGGCTGGACTTCCCTCCTGAAGCGTTGAAGACCTTCGCCCTCCGAAGACACCTTAAGTTCCAGAGCGGCTATCCTGCCCTCCAGCTGCTGCTGCCTCCAGGCCAAAAGAAGAATGGCCGCCAGAGAGGCCGAACAGAGCAGCCAGAGGAGGATCCGCTGCGGCTCCCCTCCGTTCCACATCGCCTTACTTTAGCACATCGACAGCAATCACTGGTATAAAAGACAACAGGTCCGCTCGCTACGGCAGCCGGCGGCGCACTGCTCATCCCCTCCACGTTGGCTATAGTCTACCCCCACCAGCGCCCCTCTCTCCCCCTTCCCCACTCCTAACCCCTAGGTGTCGTTAATTCTTCCCAAGATTTTAACTAACACCTCTGGATAGGGTAGTTTTTCTAGCTCACTACTGGCATGGTTCAGAAGACGAGAGCGGGTATTAATGTAGTAAAAAAAAACTGAAGATTGATGAAGTTATGCCTCGATATCCAACCCATTTAAATATAATGCTACTATAAGAGGAGATGTGATTAGGAATATCGAATTCGAGTCGACTCCTATGAAACAATCTTGATCTCCGTCACCTTATCTGGAATCAATAGTGATTGGTATAGACCAATACTAAACTAACCCAAACCTACGGTTAGCAATGCTGTATCTTCTCGTTGATCGAAAGTCCAGATTAAAACCAGGTGCAACCATTTTCACTTATAAAACAACATTACTGAAATACAGTGTGAAGTATGAGGGCGCAGTATCCTGTACGAAATAAAGGAATCACGGTAATTTCAAAATAAGCTCCTAATGATTTATTTTTAGTTAATCTTGCATTGCATACATGGTGTTCAATTCAAGCCACACAATAAAATGTACCTGAAGGGCGAGCTGCACACACGGTGTCACCTTTCGAATGGGTTAACAGACGTTTCCCAATGAATTAAAATGCACTTATTGTCTTTTTAAATCATGTTATTCCTCTCCCCATCTTTTCCACCTTCAGCCAGCTGGAGTTGGTACTAAGCCGCACTAAGGGTAACAAGGCGTCTGGGCAGGATGGTATCCCAAGTGTACTCTTGAAGATGCTTCCCAGGAAGGATAAAGCCTTTCTGCTGAACATTTTTGACTCGTGCATACGGATCTCTTACTTCCCAACTGCCTGGACACATGCGATCGTAGTACCGCTACTCAAGCCGGGGAAGAAAAGTGACCTGAGCACTACCACCCGATCAGCCTCTTCTCGCACATGAGCAAGGTCTTCGAACGGCTCCTACACCACCACCCGATGTTATACCCCCTCATCAGACTGGATTTCAGCGAGGTGTCGCCTGCGAACACCATCTGGCGAAGCTTCAAGAGCAAACCATTAGTCAGATGAAGAAGAACTGTGCGAGGGTCTTCATCTCCCTGGATTGCAGCCAGGCCTTCGAGAGCGTGTTCCAGCCGTTACTACTCCGCCGACTAGAGGAGTTCAAGTTCCCCGCTGCTCTATGCCGACTGATCGGAAGCTATCTTAGTGGAAGATCTTTCGCAGTACAAGTAGCCAGGAACTTCTCGCCTCCGGTCCCCACCACCTGCGTAGTCCCACAAGGCTCTGTGCTGGGACCTCAACTGTTCGCCGATTTTATGGTACCGGTAGTCGTCCTTAAGCACCCAGAGGCAGTGGTAGCAGCGATGTTGGGATCTACGCCTCCAGCATGACTCCAAAGGTAGCCCTCGAACATGCCGAAAATGCTCCTGCTACCATCGTAACTGCACTGAAGAGGGACGGCATCAGGGTGAACCCTGCGAAGACAGATGCCTTGGTAATGCCCTTTCAGAAGGGTAAGAGAGCGATTCATAGTGGACGGCGAAAGGCGAAGGATCTCGAACACCATCCTCTACCTCGGGGTGACACTTGACAGGCACCTTACCTTCTCCAGTCACGTCGGGGGGAGACTCAAACTGGCCGGTTGAAGTCCTACAGGCTCTACCACCTGCTCACCCTTAAAATGGCATATGGTAAGGGAAGGGCACCAGTTACGTTTGTATATAATTAGGTATATGTTAATATTGTTATTTATAATAAAGGAGGTAAGGAAAAAAAGGTTACTCCTCTCATAATTGGTTCAAAAATCTGCTACCTGTAACTCTGGATGAAGTAAAAACGTTTAAATGAAAAAATTTAATAGAACTATAATGGTTATTAAAAAATAAAAATTGAGTTTTGTTCTCTACCTTTGACATATAGAATTTAATTAAGTATTCATAATGCAATGTTTTACAAGGAGGTGATTTTTTCAAGATCGTGCTCAACTACCAGTTTTTTCCCTAATTACGGGTACCCACTTTATAAGGTTGGATGGGCCTAAGGAGGCCTCCATAACCCATAGGGTTGACTCACGGCTACAATGTAAGAGAAAATAATTATCTATCCAGCCGGATTCGAACCTGGATCCTTGCAACAGTGTTTCCTTACAAAGTACTGAACCTATGACCCTTCATGGATCGTAGGGGTTCACATTATTATCATTCATAATGATAGTGAGACAAGAATAGTTTGAATCAGGGACGTTGCTACAAACATTTGAGATGGATGAAGGAAAAAGCCACAATGAAAAATGACCTAACAACTTTGATCGGATTTTCTAACAGTATTGAAATATTTTAATTTTTTTAACTATATCATGGAGTTTTTTTTTCATAATTATTTAGGAGAAATAAATCTTTCAAACAGCATTCATTGATTATCAGACAGGGAGTTTAATAGGGAGAAAACCCGAAACAAGTTAGTGATTTCAATCAATAAACCATTTTCAAAAGGCGTATTTCACTTGCATCATAAAAAGAGAAAAAATGTTAATAAATTTTCTCAAATAGCAATGTACTGCTTATATATTATAATCGTAAATAATATGAGACCTAAGGAATTATTTTATTTTTATTTTTTTAATTTGTGTTTATAATATTTTTTCTACTATTTAATTAGCATTATTATTATTTTTTTTACAGCTGTAATAATTCTCTATTATTATATTCCTATTTTATTTATTCTATGTATTGTATGAAATGAACACTCAAATACTTATTGCCCTCGATTTCGTTATCTCTTCAATAAATACTTAAAACAATATACCATTTCCACCTCATAGGGCTGAGTATATTCCTTACTCATGCTTGGACTATTCATATAGGATCGTTGATCCCAAAGGCTATAAAGGATTTTACAATTTTCTCACAATAGAAAGGCGCCTCAGATGTTTATCATTTTGTTTAGATTGCAGTTGCTTATAGGTTGCACTGGGATCTGTTTCCTCTTCAAACCTATACAAACTTTATAAAGTTAGTTTGTGAATGCGGCCCCCGCAGAAATGGAGAATAGTTCCAGAATTTCTACTGTAATAATAATAGTACAAGTGACAGATGAGTTAAAAATATTACAGATAAATCGTGAACTCAATTTAAGAAGATTTGGAACTGTATTATGAATAAAATAATCAAATGTGCAAAATTACTTTATTATTAATATTAATATTTTGTAATGTAATTTAACAGAAATTTTCTCAAAACTAAAGATTACCCATAAACTTTTTAAGTGTAATATGTCTTGCTTAAGGTTCAATCAAACAACATACATTCCCAAGTTTTTGTTTAGATTGGTTGGGTGGAGTTGAACTTATTACGTTTTTTGTGATTTACGGGGGGGGGGGGGGGGGGGGGGGGTAGAATCTGAAGACCCAAGAAGGCGAAAATATGAACAAAAACACTTACTTTCCTGTTACTATAAAAATGCGTAATGTAGGTTTTCTTGAGGCGTAAATAACGAATATAAATATTTTTTTTAAGGCAATCTACAGGCAAGGTGATGTTTGCCTAGTTATCTACAGGTGACCAACCTATTCTAACCATGATGGGGGGGAGGTCAATTTTTTAATTTTGCCGGACTGCCACTTAATGAAAACTCAACGCTCCAGGCAGGATAGAACCGACGCCACCGCAGATCTCAGAACGATGGACCTAGGCCTAACTATCTGAACTACGGATGGCCCGAAAATAAAGTTTGTCTTTGCTAAGAATAGAACACTTTAACAAAAGATGACGAAGCCGTAATGCAATCGGGAAATATCGGGTGGTCTCGGTGAATCGAACATTCGAATGACTCTATTTTTCCTTTATCCCCCTTTAGTAATTAATAAAATTCTTTAATATATTCTATTTAAAAAGTCATACAAAACTGAAATTAGATTCTTAATGCCAGTATATGCCCGGGATGGGAGAATAACTTTTTCGTTAAAATCGGTTAACCGAAAGTGTGACTTTAAAGAATCGATAAATCAAAGTAAAATAAGTTGGTTTTTAATATTAGATAGGTTTCGTCATCATTAAAATTATTTGACTAAAAAGGTTATAAAAAAAAAAAAATCTAAAGAACCTTAAATCGTGTGTATTGGAAACAATCCACCGTTTCACGTTTTTAATAGCAATGAACAATGGCTACATATTAACCATGAAAGGATTTGATGATTAACTTAAGAAGAAAAGAGGCAAATTATTTTTATTTTTTTTATTTTGGAAACACATTTCCGGAAATAAGAGTCGTATATATACGTATTATATATAGTTTGAAAGCTAAAGATTTTAGAAAATATTAAATTCAACAGAGAAAGTCGTAGAAGGTAATGGAGAATGAAGACGAACGTATAAATATAAGGTATTTTAACAAGAGTTTGCCCGAGCGGCCTGTTAAGTGTAGTATTGTCGACATAATTATTAAATCCCTACTTTTTATAATCTCACTAAACCTATATATATATACATAAGCCTTTCAGTTAAGAGGAGGACTAACTCCATAAAATCATTCTTGGCATTTTCAATTTTGATTCTATATCAATTTATTACGAAATAAATGAGAAATTTGGTAAACTGATATATTTTTATAGCATACATTAGCAGAAGAAAAATTCTAAAACTTTTCAACTAGAAATATAATTAAAAGTACGTTTCTTAAAAATGTTGAAATTGGAGTAATTTAACCTGTCAACTGAAAATGGTGAATGGTAAATGGTAAATTAGTACAGGACAGTAATGCCACAATAAATAGTATACAAATAATTATTCTGAGACCTTGACTCTGATTAATTTCAATTCAGATTAGGAGGGTACAGAAAAGTTGTGATGCGCGGACCGCACCTAAATTTATATTTATACGACTTCAAATAGCGAGACTTTTCTTAAACCATACTTGAAATGAAAAGAAAAAATAATTGTATTCTGGGACATATGTTCCATAAGAATAAATAAATGGTTCATACCTTAATATTTTTGTCTGCTAAGTAAGTAAAATGAAATTACATTGGGATATTAACTTAACTACGGTTTATAATGCTAATCAATATATGCCTATTTATTTGATTACAATGATGTAGAGGTTTGGATATACAATAAGTGAAGGAATAGGTGTTGTTCAAAGGAAACAATGGATGAGGACTGGCGAATGGGGATGGGAAGAGGATTCCAGAAGGAGGATGCACGTATGACAAAGGATTTGCTAAAGAAGGCGGTTCTATAGGAGGGCATATATAAATCAATCGGTTGAGATCTGGTGTTTAATGAGTGGATGGATGAACGAAGAGTGATGAGATGAGATCAAGTATATAGGTAGGTTTTTGATTTTAAAAACTTGGAATAGGAAAACACCAAGGAGGTATTGCCTTCGGGAGGTTGGATAGAGCCACTTCAATCCGGTATACCAGCGGGAGACTTGAGAGCGCCTTGGAAACCCAAAGATAAATCTTACAAAGCAATTCATGAGTCTCTTCAGTCTCAACTCTAGTACTGCAGATATCCCTCTATAGACCAAGGAACCGTACTCAAAGTGGGGCAAGACGAGAGAGGATCTTAGGAGCTGACAGAATTTCGGAATCTTAGGAATTGTTAAGTATAGTTATGGATTGGCGTGTAATTTTGGAAATGTGATTATTCCAGGAGAGGTGTTGGTCGAAGTTGACTCCAAGGTTTTTTATTGCAGGATAGAAGTGAATCGGTTGGTTGTTAAGGAAGAGTATAGAGTACAGTAAGGGAGGGAATGAAGGAGGCTCTTGGGACCAATAGGAATGGCCTTGGTTTTTTTCAGCATTCAGGCTCAAATCATTGTTAAACGCCAATGCGTTAATGCTATCAATATCTCCTTGTTACCTTTTGGATGGCTCTAAGCATCTCGGAGGGATGGAAGGATGGATAGATGTGGAGATCGTCTGTATATAAGTGGTTTTGTGTGTGGTGAATGTAATCGGGAAGATCGTTAATATAAATGAAGAAAAGAGTTGGTGAAAGTGAGGAACACCTCGTGTCAGAAGAAGGAGAGAGGAAAGAGGTACCGCTTTACGAGACTACTTGAAATGGAAAGGTTTTGAAGTTTATTGAAGAGGATCTTATGGTAAATTGTGTAAAATGCTTTGGAAAAATCAAAAAGAACTAATATTGATATATGATGATCGTCTATAGCGGATTGAAGGTCTTGGAATATTTTTAATAAAGCCGATTGTGTGGAATGTTGAGAGCGAAAACCAGATTTGAAAGGATTAAGGAGAGATTTTTGGTCGAGAAAATAATTAAGATAGCAGTGGACTAATCTTTCTAGTGGCTTGGATAAATTGGATAAAATAGATATTGGCCGAAAGTCAGAAACTGAAGAAGAAGGCACTTTGTTCAATGGTCGGACGAGGACTTTCTTCCACGCTTTAGGAAAAACGGAATTTTGAAGGGAGACGTTTTAAATGTGCAGAAAGGCAGGAAGAATGGCAGGGAGATAAACTTTAATGATATTTACAGGAATATTGTCTGGCCCGTAATCGCTAGTTTTGGACTTAAAGACTGCTGAGATTAAGTCATCTGGGGAAACATTTAAGAAATAAAAGTTATTGGGATCAAATGGGATTTCAGGGATGTGAAAAGATGAAAATTTGCATAAGGTTGTTAAAGGAGGAGGAGCAGCAAAGCATTAAGCTTGTCAGGATCAACTGGATAAAATGGACAGGATTTAGAACTTATAACGGAGAGATTCTTAAGGAATTTCCATTTGGATTTAGGATCAGATGCTTGGGATAAAATGTTTTGAAAGTATTGCTCCTTGGCACGGCGTATGGATATTTGGTGAAGGTTTCGGAGGGGCTTAAAAGTGGAATAGTGCTCTGAAATCCTGGAGCATCTGAAGCGTCTTCTGGCTGCATCTCTTCTTCTCATTAAATCTCTTATTTCTGAGTTGATTTAGGGAGCCAGAGAGCGTTTGAAGGTACGGGTTTAAAGAGGATCTACGAGGATAGGCATTCGACCCTATCGTCAATGGATAAAAGTGAATAGATAGGTTCTAAGGAGAGGTTTATCAAGGTAGTGACCAATGTTTTATATGGTTAAGGAATCAAGGTTTCGCCAACTAATTTTCTTTGGTGCAGGGGAGTGGGAACGTTGTAGGAAATTTTGATGAGGTCATGGGAGGAAAGAAAAGACATGGGAATTTGGGAGAAGGATAAAAGGTTCTATGGTGAATCAATAATAAATACATCAAGGTATCAGTGGAATGTGTATGATGTGTGGATTGGTATGGAACAATATAAAGATCTAGGGAGAAAATCAGGTCCATAAAGTATGAACGATCGGGAGAGTCTGTGAGAAGGTTGGTGTTGAGATCGCCTGCTATTATTATGTTTTGGAAGAGAGGAATATATGAAAGTAAGGAGGATTCAAATGTATCATCAAATCGGACTCGATGAGGGCGGTAAATGACAATACAGAGGAGGGAAAAGGAGCTTGAAGTAAGTTGCACAAAAATGTATTCCAAACGGGTAGGGTCAAAGGAAGGAGACTTTAAAAGGATTTTGGCCCTCAGACTGTCATGAACGTATAGAGCAACTCCACCACCAGTACGGTCCATTCGGTCATGACGAAGGAGGGTTAAGTTGGGGATGGAGATGGAGGAAGTTGGGATATTGGGTTTAAGCCATGTTTCTGAGACGGAAATGGTGTTGGACTTGTTCAGTAGTTCGAATTATTTTTGCGTAATATTGAAAATTATTTACTAGATAAGCTTTTTTTATAATAAAATTTACTAAAATATAAATCTTTGTTTTTTATGCACCGTTGTCTTGATCACGTATAATTTATAAATATTAACGATTAAGGTTTAAAGTTTCGATAAGTATTCAAATATATACTGTAAAATTGGACACATATCTAGTTCATCATTGATCGGATCGGTGTCGAACCTTATGTATAAATCCACTATATTGTTAAAATCACTAACACTAATGGCATTGGATTTGATACTTGTTATAGAACACAGTGATTTACCCATATAAACCAATAGAAGATATAAATAGGGAAAAACTTCTTAGCCCATAACCGAGTACTGTCCTTCATTTAATTCCTCTCCAGACGAGGAAGGAACCTGTCAAGGAAAACAAACAGCGTTAAGTGTAAGAACTAGGAACTTCATTTGGAAGAACTTGGGACCAATCAAGTCCAACTTCTTGAGGAAGAGAGATTCCAACTCTGGAATCTGGGTAGAACGGTACAAGAAATACATAATTGTACATTCTCTCTCTCCACACACGCGGGTGTACACACACGCGAGAGTATAGTAATACCTTCATAGATCTTTTGGAAAATAATTAATGGAAAAGCACACTATATTCAGCAAAACGACTTATAATTGATGTTTTAATGTCGCAGAGATTCAGGATTGAAGTTTTGTGAGTTGTACAATCCTCGAAGCATTAAAATGGTAATGAATGTTTAACCTTGGGCGGCGACCGAATAGAAGACGGAAATGTAAATGTTGATCTTGTCAATTTGGTTTGCCAAGGAAAATATGCATTAATTCTTCTCCTCTCTCTGAACCATTCTGTATTCGAATTGAAAATATAGTATAATTGTATCATATACTTATATATATATGGTATACTTATAGTAGTTATTCAACATATACTTGAAAAAAGTATTTAAAAAATATGAACATAGTAACTTAAAATAAGTGAAACGACTAAAAAGGACAAGATTCAGTTTTTTGAAATAAAATTTCAACAATGTAACAATAGATATCATATTGGAGAAACATCACAAAACTTGGAAAATAGAATAAAACAACATAGAATGAATATAATCTCAAAAATTTAAACACGTCAGCTTTAGCGAGACATGCAATAGTTAACAACCATAATTTAGATTTTGAAAAAGAAATAGATAAAAAAAAAGAACAATATAACAAGAAAATGTTTAGTAGTAATAGGCGTCACAAAAAAAATAAAACAAGTAGTAAACTATAAACCAGATTTAAGAAAGGTGGACGCACATTACATAGATATAATTATTAAATTTCAAGAATTAACAACATTAACAACAAAAAAAACAGTAACATAAGTCAACATCAACTAATACCAAACAAGCAAGAGATGTACAAGATTCAGTACATGAACAATGCAGTTTCAACATTCTACAGTATAAAAGGGTAGTTGACTTCAAAAATAGGATTTACATACATATATATGTATAGTGACAGTTATTAATTTTAAGTATGTTTTGGTAACAGTTTTTTTTAATATAAATGACAAAATTTCTGTTGGAAATTGAACAAGAAAGACAAGTACAAACAATGAAAAATATTGAAGTTATGTAAATTAACCATAATAAACAACAAACAAGAGAAAATTTTGTCATTTTTAAAAACTTTAAATGTAACAAAAACAGAGTAACTTTTTTTAGAATTTGCTCTTGAAGAGAGATTGACTGTCCGAAACTTTGACAGGGTTATTTTATTGATGTGAAATTAAAAAATAAATAAATAATTGATATAAGAAGGCTAGTTAATTCCCGAGAAAGAAAAAAAATAAAATGGAAATTACATTATTGCGTTCAAATAACTAACCGCTAAACACAGCTGAAATCAGCATACTTTATACGGATGCTAAAATCAACAATTTCATTCAACACCTCTAAAAACATAAAGAACCGTATAGAAATAACTTATATGACATTACTATTTACGAACGTCTATTGTCTAAAAAAATATTCTAGTGTGAGGAGGTGGGGGTGCGGTCAGTAAAGAAAACAACTTATTTTATTAGTGCCAACATTGCGGCCATAATTTCCGGGCCTTCATCAGTGCTAACAACAAAGTAACATCCATGATGAATAAAAGGAAATACAGAATAATAAGACAATAAAAGATAATATAGGTACTGCCATAAGTAATAGGCAGTTATCGGAGAAAATGCAGTATTGTAGTATGCATGCAATGCATACAATGCAGTATTATACAGTAATGCATTATATACAGTATTGCAGTATTATGCAGCAATACTAAAATGCAGTATTATACAGTAAGCGAATATAGTAATATTAAAATTATAAAAGAGGGAAGAAAAATAAAACAATATACACATGAAAATTCAGTAAGTAAATACATGTACAAAAGGAAAATTATTTAAAATTAAATTTATGGAAAAAGTAAGAAAGAAAACATATGTGTAATTAATTAAATACAAAAAAATTCTTAACTTTTTATCCAACCAAGAATTGTTTTCCCTTTACATTTATTTATTCTACCTTTTAAATTATTTTTCTGTTGTTTTTTTTCATGTCTTTCAACTTTTTAAAAAAAATATTTGTTGCCAGCTTTCATTTATCCTACTTTTATCTATGTATGCTTAAAAGAGTCAGTCCCTTTTTCTTATTCTCGATTTTTACAAGATTCCACTTATAAACATGAATACCGATTTCCTCTACATTTTCTTTCATTTGTTATGGTTATCTTATTTTGTGTTCTTAGCCCTGACGAAGGCGTGGAATTCTGGCCGAAACATTTTCACTGATAAAATATGTTTTACTTATTCGTGCACTTATCTCCTCGGTCAACTACTTTGACTCAAAGTGTGACTTTATATAATATAATAACATTTAAATCAATGTTTAAGATTAATATTTTTCCCAACTGAAAAAAAAAATCATCTTGGAATACGAAACTGCTGACTATAAGGGCAGTTTCCGGTTTAGTGAAGACCCCTCTGACGAGCATAGAGAGCGATCGATGAGCGGTGATACAGCGCTATAGGGGAACCTGATGTCGGGGTTCGCTTCTCGTTAACCACGGCCAGGGCAGATGGGGTGGAACGGTCCAGAATGGAAAGAGAGGCAAACGGAGGGAAAACACAATATAGACCAATAGTCATCATGTGGGAGCATGGCTATCAAAGTAAACAATGAAATATGGTCTGGGTAACTCCTTCCAAATAATATTCGGTGTTCCAAAACATACTTCATTCTGAAGATGTTAATGGTGATCCTGAAACAACAGGTAATTTTCAACAAAACTCAAAATAACCCCAACGAATCAACTAACAAAATCTGGTGTGGTGAGCGCATCACACAACTTTCCCTTAATACCATAGGAGGCAAAAATTCCAAACATTTTTTTTAGAGATTCTCCAGGTGTGGGATAACGAATATCAACTTATGTTCGACAAAATGTAACCAAGGCTTATGATTGCGATCGGATTAGATCGAATGCGCTCGACTGTCTCCTATTTTACAGTACTGCCATCTCTTTTTCTTCTCTAGTTAATAATCAAATTTTTCCACAGTTTATATTTATAAATTTTTTATTACTATTGACATAGGAAAATGTTTGAAAACCTGCATCAGAATCCTGTTAAACTATTTAAATGAAAATGAGACTTACTTGACATTAAAGATTGCACATCAACCCAGTTTAATCATAATCATTAGAGCCATTTTTGAGAAAATTAAAAAATGTAAAAAATCGATTCCATAAAAATAAAATAAGTGGTACTTGGCTAAAACCACAAATAAACAAAACCTAAATATAAAATCTACTTATAAAATTTTAAATGGATATTTTTGCATCCATTATTATGGTCTGAAAGATGCCACGATAATGAAGTCATAAAAAGCTGGTAATGAACTTTATAAAACCATTTAATGTTGAATTACTCTCTAATTATTAAATCTTAAAATTTCATTCAATAATGATAACGATAATTACTAAGCATGAAAATCAATTTTATTAATAATAGCAATGACAGTCGTAATTTAAAATAAACAAAATTTTGGTAATGATCACAATTGGACTAGTGCTCATAAACATATCTAACAAGAGAAAAACTTTAAAAAGCAATTATCGAATATATCAAACAAACAAAAAAAGAGTTTTAAGTAGTTGTCTTTTTGAATTATAATTTAATAAGTCATATTTCTAAAAAAAAAAAAAAATTAATTTTCAAACCACCACTCTCCACTCTTCCTTCAACTTAGGAAACATTGCTCTGTAGGACTTGAGTTAACCAAATTGGTTAAGTTTTTAACGATGGTAAAATACAAAGAAGACCCGGAGAGAATTCGTAAGGACCGTAACAACTTAAGTGACCTTTGAAAGAAAGAGACTTGGCTAAATGTAATTCCTCAAGGTAAGGATTATAATGATAAAAGAAAAAAACAAGATTCATCGGCTAAATGTAATTTTACTGCTTTTCCGAATTTGCTCCCCCTCCTTGGCCGCGACCCTGGCTCGGTTTCTCTTTTATTCATCAAAGGCACAAAGGGGAGAGGAGGCGTACCGCGGCTGATGAACCTTTTGATATGTAAATATTTAAAAGTTGTCCAATCTCTCTGAGTACCCTCACCTCGGTGTCTGGGAGTCAACCATCTGAGCAAACAACTTCAATTGATCAATTTTTACCAACTTGCCTATAGCCTGGCCTTTTTGAACGACACGGAATATCAAGCTAGACATGAATCGTTTTAAAAGCGAAAATCATTCACAATTCATGTTCCTCCCTTAATGCTCCATGTCGTTCAATAGCGTATGAATGTATACTTTTCATAGATTACATTTTCAAATTCTTTAATAGATTATATTAATTTTTCATTACTAGTAAAAATGTAAGATGGTTAATTATGTCAAATAAACAAAACTAAAGGTAATTTAGATAAAGATTTAAAAAATAAATCGTATTTAAGCCCGATCAGTCTACATAAATAAGCCACATCTGATATTTTACATTGATGGCACACTGAATTTTACATTGATTTTGTAACTTATACTAACCAAGTATGATCTGATATTAAATAAATAAATA
>NW_027106761.1:363624-382137 GCF_000696795.3 Halyomorpha halys
AGAATGCGCTTCGTCAAGAACAGCCGCGGTGCCCATATGCCCGAAATCATTTTCAAATGTTAATGTCACGTATTGATCTTTCGAATAAAAAAAAATTTTGATTACAATTTAATTTTTTGTGTTATTTTTTACAATTTCAAGTTCTATCGGGCTTAAAAAAACACCCAATATTTACACACACACATTGATTTACCTTGTTCAATCAGAATTGCTAGAGCCGTTTTTGAGATCCTTAATGAGAGTAAAATCGACTATATATTTGGCACTTGCGGCCAGTCGATTTCATCGATCATGTTTCTACATTCCAGAGATATACCTGATTTCGAACGAATTTTCAAAGGAAGTACACGCACCTTCGACTTAAAAGACTTCAAAATATTTATTTATATCGAAAACTCAATTCTAAATTTCCCAACTTACTATATATTCCATGTATAGATAAGTGAAAGTGAAAGTTATAATGATATTTCTATCGAAACCGCGTTATATTTAACTTTATCTACCTATACACAGAAGATTGATTCTCTTTTTATTAAACAACAGAAATATTAAATTAAAGGAATCCACGATTCATAAAACAGGGCTAAAAATAAATCTGATAAAATTAAGGAAACGTAAAACAAAAAAAAAATGTTAATAATAATAAAATCTATAGCACCGAAACATTTGTAGTTAATTCAGGCAAATAATGGATATAGGTACCATTGGAGGATCTGTCCTAGGAGTGGGAGATAAAACGTTTAACTGAACACTGTTCATGCATATCAAATATCCTCTTCTCTCCCTCTCAACCCCGAATGAACGGGCAACATTAAAGATCAAATCTAAAATCGCTAATAGAATTGATAAGGCAACATTCAGTAATTGTATGTTTAATTATATTTATCAATGCTTTGTCATTATCTAAGGTAAACTGCAATTACGCGTTATTTAAAAGTAACCTTTTAAGAGAAATCAGTTGAGGATTCTGGAACTCATCAGAACTAGAGAAGCTTATGAATAAATTTAAACAATCATATATATAAATATTTCGGCTCTAAATAAAATTATTTGTAACGTTATGTAGCCAAAAAACTTTCCTTTAGGAGAGTTAAGTAAAACGAACAAAAAAACAAATTTTTAAACCTCAGGTAGGGGAATACTTATAAACTTCAAGAAAATATATATTTTTTATAATTTGTAAAATACTTGGGCAGATGTTTAAGAAATTCCTACTTGCATAAATTGGTACCCAAAGGTATGAGAAAGACTAATAAATTTTAAAATTAAATCATTCAGCAAAGAGGAATCCAAGCTAATGACACATATAAGGGTCAACAATACAGATATCATATTGTGGTATTTAGCAAATACCTCACATAAATGCTAAGAAGCTGTTCATGCTAAGAACACCGCTAACCGTTCATCATTCATATCCATAAACAATGACTGGTGACTAATGATCACACATTATTAAAGGTCTGATTAGATCATAGAAGGTCCTAACATAAAAGGAAATGACATTATTTCTTAAAATATTGAGGGTCAAACTCATATTCAACTCGAGTAACTTGGTGCATTAAAACTATACAAGACTGAGTGAGAAAACGGACAAGGAAAATCAGGAAACCTAAAATCTTCTTATGTAACATTTGTAGCATTTAAGGTCCTACTGAGCTTTGTACGGGAAAGGATTAAATATATCACAAATATCCTTTTATATATTGAGTGGAAAGAATTTTCTAAGACCACTACGACAAGTCTTTGAATATAAATAATACTTGGAAAATTCAAACCCCAGATCGCAACAGGACTAGTCTCCACCAGCATTATAACAATAATAAAGTTTCCAGTTTATGTCAAGATCTTGTTCCTACAATTCATCTAAAAAGGTAAACAGAGATTTGTGTACCACATGACTTTTAATCATAATTGTCATTACTCGATGCACTTAATAAACTTTGTTGATAAAGAGCTGATAAAAATTATGGTAGAACAGTAAAAACATTTAAGAAGTGAGGAAATACCTTTTATAATACTTGAGAAATTTAGAGATAAGATTTGCAAGCAGTAGATCAAAGTTACTGAGAACTAGAGGTAATGTGGCGAAAAAAGATCTACATAAGAAGATGAGACTTACATGAAGCAAAGAAAATAAAAAGCCATTTTCCAAGGGGATAAATAAGTAACCAAAGGAAAAACCTACAGACCATTTTATTTCATGTCATGGTGAGATATTTTCTAGAGGGCGTAAAAAATGGAAATGTTCATTCAGTTTGCATTGGTTGACAACTGATAAACCTTTTAACTCTCAAATAATTTTTTTTAACATTGGTAAAACAAAAAAAAAATAATATAGGAATTATCTTTAAATAATGCCTAAATATGAGTTCAACTGCAACTTAAATCTTAATGCTTCATTGGAGAGCACATGT
The DNA here is from genome assembly GCF_000696795.3 of Halyomorpha halys. Taxonomy (NCBI): domain Eukaryota; kingdom Metazoa; phylum Arthropoda; class Insecta; order Hemiptera; family Pentatomidae; genus Halyomorpha; species Halyomorpha halys. The sequence continues at coordinate 366,039 of NW_027106761.1, forward strand.
TTAACTTTAGTTATGACTCAGGACAGGTTTATCATGTAAGAAACGTATGATACAAGAAGAAATAATTTAAACAGCAAACGTTACAATCCTCTCCTGGATACAACAACAAAATTAGCTTATTCTGGTATCCTTCAAAGGATAATTACTCCTATTAGAATAAACCAGATGGAGAATCAGAAAAAAAAAATAAGAAATTTATAAAGAGGCAGATATTTCCGGTATAATTAAATTTGAAGGCATGGCTAGTGAAAAAGGAGAAGACATTTGAAGGAGAAATATGATGAGATTTAGGGAAAGTGGTACTTTATGAGACAAGATACGTTGCGAGATCAAGTGACTCAACAAATCATGCATCTCAAATCAAATTTAAAGTCTAAAATAAGACTTAGAGAGCTACCCAAAATCAAATAAAAGATAAAGACTTGTTGAAGAGGCCAGGACTCATTTTGTTTTGTGATTCAGATGAAGCAAACAGTGTAATAAAACAAGTTGATGACATACAACTAATTCCATGTAATTGAATTGTTAAACGTAAAAACAAAATTGAAACTGAAATTACATTAAAAGCATATCTATTCCTCACTAAAAAGTAGTATTAAGGTAATAAGCAAAGCTTAATAAAGAAAGTATTCACCATTTAGTGTAATTATTTTAATTATCCAATTCTGAAAACATAATTACAAGTTTCGAGAAGAGCCACAAAGGGATTTTCATTACAGTAAATATTTTAATACTAAGATTTGGACCAAATTTTCACTCTTTAAAACAATTTTGAAAAAAAAAATCTATCGTACCTAAACACCACCTCTTCAGTGATTTTATACAGACATATGACAGCGTCAAGTGGGAAAACTATATATGAAGCCATGGAGGAAATGGGAATTCCATTGAAGTTGACTGGCCAGGTCTAGATCATTTTGAAGTAAATTAGGATCAGGGGCAACGTCAACGTTGATGAAATTTCTTCCATTTCTATTTTAATCTGTCGGTTGAAAAAGTGATAAGGAACCAAAACCACTTCAACATTATTCATGAGGCAGGCACTAGGATATGTGTCCAAAATCTAGTTGTATAGCCTTTCGCAGTTGAAGCTTCCCATCAATGAAGGAAAAACAAATTATTTAATCATAGTAGTAGTGAGACGCAAATAACCATTGTTTTCTAAACTTTTGATAAGGTTCACAGAGTAACTATCACACTAAAGCGTTCCGAGAAATAATGACTTGAATAACCAAAAGTTGCCATTTTGGGCCTCTGAAACATTTCACAAGTCAGCCACTTACCCAGTACGCTAAATCTATCTAATACAAATTACTTGTAAATCCAGTCCTATACTCTGGCTCACAGTCATGGATCTCTTTCTAAAGTAAATAAAAGTGACCTTATCTTCAATTGAAAGATCCTTAAATGAGATTTCTTCATGTTATGGAATGGGCTAGATCGAGATTTAAGAATAAGGAAATCTATTAAATTGATGATTAGGTAGATGGCTATTCAATTAATCTGAGAAGTCTTGTCTGGGCAGACATCTAAAAAGGACAAAAGAGCTATTTTACATCAGCTATCTTGCATAAGATTCGACTTGAGTCACAGGCATCAAAGCTCAACAACTTACATATTAAAACAAAATAAATTAATATTAAAACAGTAAAATCAGTTCGTCCACTCATAAAAAGATAAAAAGTTTAATATATAAAGCAGCATAGCTCAATGAGTAAGCAGCTGTTCCAGAAACTACCGAGCCCAGGTTTCAATCCTGCTGTTATAGATAATTATTTTTCCAGTTACTGTAGCCATGAGCCTCTGTGGGTTCTGGAACCCTCCTCAGGCTCACCAAGGCTATATAAAGTGGGTACCCTTAATTGGGGGGAATTTTTTATGTATTTTTGTATTTTTCCTCTATCTTTATAAATGGTCAAGAAATGGGTTAATTAAACCTCTAACCAGCCAACATTTTGAAAGGTAGATGGTAACAACGTTTATTTTTACAATAAGCAATGAAGGTAATCTTTAATACAAGGGTTTAATCATTGGTTTTGGTAAAGTATTAAAATAGATATAGCAAATAAAAGAAAAAAGATCTTTAAGAAATAATATATAAGGAGAGTTGATAGCCTTCTTGGTATCAATTATCGGAAGAGAGACTTCTTAGGACAGAACTGAATAGTGAAGATTCATTGAGAAGTCCAAGAGCCTATTTAAGTTCTAGATAGTATTTTTATAAATAATGTAGTGAACTGAGGTTAATGATATTATAGGTAATGTAAATAAAAGTGTAATAAATGTAAAATATAAATAATTTATTAACTATATTGTAATAGCTGCTCCACCAAAGCCAAGGTCGCTCTATGGCATTCAACAAGTGGTTAATAGTGCCAGTACTGAAGAGGAGGTAAAACTTCATTGGTATAAAGAACTATTTATATTACGATCCATCAATATCTATTACTTGTTTAAAACTCCAATGAATTTTTAGCCAGGCAAGACAAATATACAGTGTTTCATAAGCATTATACAACTTATTAAAAAAAGATGCTGAAACATATTCTAATATTATCATAATGATATATATTTATAAATTTGGACTACTTCACGAAAAAAAAAAAAAAAAAACAATATCAGAAAAGTTACATATTTACTCATAGAATAATTTCTTTAAAAAATTTAATTAAATTACTATATAAAATATAAAAATAGAAACAAAAAAAATGTTGTCTTTGATTACTGAGATAATAGTCAATGTTTTTAAAATATGTGTTTTTGATATAAGCATAAAGACCAATATGCCTTAAATAAATCTTTTATCTTTAGTACGATATTTAATCTATGATCATCTTAAGAATTATAATGCCTAAGAATAAAAACTATAATTATACATAATGCAATGTAATTATTATAATAATAGTGATTGAAAATCATAATAATCTTAAATTTCCAAAACATGGATACATAATAAAATTAAAATGTTAACAGATTGTAAGGCAATGAATATTAATTCATCTTAATTCTAGAATGTAGTTTAAACTTTAAATTAATTTCATTTGTATTGAGATTTAATTTGAGTACCATTCACAGAAAAAATTTTAGTTGATTGATTAAAAATATAAAATTATAATATTAAAAATTCTGACCTTTGAAACTCTACTCATCACCTGCTGGAAAACCGCTACATCTGCCACCAACCGCATCATAAAGGAGCCACCACTTCACTTGCAATGAGAACCAACACTGACCTGTAAATTTATAAAATTTAATATTATTATCAAAAAATATGATTTCAAAAATAAAATTATCTACAATCTATCGATTTAATACAAATTAGATTCTTTAATTTTTACAAAATTAATTTTAAAAATATACAAAACAGCCATATTGTAATGTTTTAATCAATAAAGCAATAACCATACCAGTAATGCTGATTGGTTTTAGAAGTTTTTTTTTTAACAAATTAGAATCTTAGTAAACAATTTATAATAAAAACTTCTAACAATAAATCTTAAACCTCAGAGAAAGTATTTAATAAGTCTTGAAGTAACAGTAGCGTCGAAATCTATTTAATTTAACATATTTTAAATGGAAATTTATCTTTAAATAATACATAAACACAAAATCTTTTGAAAAGTATACAAATTTAAAAGTACATTAAACCTGTCATCAAATTAACTGATCATCATGGATAATTATTAAATATATGTTGTAGAGGTGATAGAATTTCCCAAATCATAAGGTTACACCATATCGTCAGTGTTTTTTGTATTTATCGAATAACACTTATCAGAAAGTAAAATACCGATCTACCAAATTTATATGATATTGGGTTTTTTTTTAGTTTTGAAATATTTACAATACACATTTGTCCATTGCTACTCCAGTTTAAACATACTTAATGAAGATGTATGAACCAAGTTTAAAATTTGCACAGTCAAGTCATAATATCTGTTTTACAAAAACTAACTATTAATAGCTTTAAAATATGAAACAGAAAAGATGATGATACATGATCTTCAATTATTACCTTGTAGTAATATATTTCATCTCTGATGGGTATTTATAAAAACATATTTAACCAGTAAAGTATTAAAATCAAACCAAACTAATAAATTATATCCTTGCCAAGGTGTAAAGAAATACATATAAAGATTTTTATGTGTTGTGATTAAGATATAACACAAAACTGACAATAAGAAACTTCTTTTAACAAATAAAAAAGCTCACATTTAGTTCAAGTTCACATAAGCTAGCTTTTGGGATCAACAATTTGTTAATATAATTGATAAACTCCCAACAGCAATAGTTAAAACACTACATAAAATTTTAAGAGAGGTTACATACTGTTAATCAACAGTGTCTGTATTGCTACAAATATTTTTTTAATGATCCCATTTCTTGGCAAAAAAAGAATAGCAGATTAGATACTTACATAAAAATTAAATTAAATTTCTTTAATTAACACTTAACATAACACTGACACAAAAACATGTTGTGTAGTAAAACCCGACTAATTTAGTCGAAAAGTTTCCTAAATTAATGTATACCAAATTTCTAAATAGAATATTAACGAGAAACAAGGTATAATTTAAATGAATGCCCCAGAAACTAAGAAAAAATGGAGGCAAGATTCCGGTTTAACCGCTAAAAGTTTAATTAACTTTATAAATTAAATTAGATATTTGAATTTAAATCGGTCTAAAAATATTCAATTAATATTTATTAATCAATTATTTTATTGTTTTATAACTCAATTTAAGAATAATATATGACAGAAACATATATATGTATACTCTTTATTTATTCAATAATTATTACTCAACTGTAATTATTATATCTAATTATTTATAAAATTAAAAACTAAAATTTAAAAAAAAGTAGTTAATGGTGTTAGTTTATATTTTTCCTAAGAAAAGAAATATGTATATTAAATGTGTGGCTTAATATATTTATTATGTTATATCATTATAAGCCGCTCATAGTGTTAAATAAATTTAAAAAATATATAATAATATATTCATTCATGATAATGTTTCTTGAATTATTAAAGAATAAACATAAATCTTAATTATAAATATTCCTAAGGTGTGACCGCAATTGACCGCCAAACGTGACCTAGTTTTCTTAGAACATTTTATAAAACAATCAGTTCACTCAGTTAAGTCCGAACTAATGTGGTATTCCAAAAACTCTATGAAATTAGATTTCCTTTTATTTTAACGTATAGTGTTATTAGTTATTAGCATGTGTGTATCTGACTTTCGGTACGTTATTTTTTGTTTAAATATAAATTTTCTTTTATACTGAAACAATTAAAAAAATATATATTTTTTTAAATTGAAAAAAAAAATTGATTAACTTGTTCAACGATTACTAACTCTTATTTACAAATTATTTTATTGAAATTTAAAACCATTCAAAAAAATTCTTTTTCAAAATTATTCAATTTTACTAAATTATGCTTATTTAATTAAAACTATTATTTTTTAAATTTGATTCAACATAATTTTAAAAAATAATAGTTTTCCTTCAAACCAACAGATCTTAGTTTTTGATAAATTGTTAAAACTAATTTTTTTTTTGTATTTGAATACTTACCTGATTATTGTTACTTATTATTTACTGTTAGTGACTTGAGAAATTAATAAATTTTATAATTTTAAGTATGATAAACCATGTTTGTTGCAGTTTGTAATTGGAGACGGAGGACCTGCAGACATTCAGCCATTCTATGAAAATTTCCAGGTAAGTGGTACTGCAGAATTACTTCTAATTGATATTAAATTGAAAATATTCCTAATATATGTGAATTTTTTATTTAAGTTAGTAAATATTTTTATTATTATTGTTCTGACCTTTTATAATTAATTTTATCCTTATTAAGTATCATAAATGAACAATAAAATACAAATGTATTAATTAATTTTTGTTCATTTTTTAATTAATACTTATCCACGTAGTGAAGTTGGGCAAAAATAAAAGTCAATGTTAGAATAATAATAGAACACATTGTTTAATTTGATATCTTGCATCTAGTTTAAATTTTCAGAAAATATAAATATTCAGTTAATGAAAATACAATTTAATAAGCACCAATTTAGTAATTAGTAAAAATAATGAAATTTTCAAAACTAATTAAAAGAAATAAGTATACACACTTATTTTACAAGGTATTTCTGCTAATTGATAGATATATTTCATGCGCTATTATGCTTATTTCTCTATTACTCTCTAAATATATGTATCACAAATTTCTTATATCCAATATATTAATGACTAAGATATAGGCAAATAAAATACCTGTTTTTATAAATATTATATTATTAACAAAATCTACAAGTTTAATTAAAAGATTTTTTTTTTTTTATTGATTGGTAATATTCACTCTAGTAATTAGTATTGAATCGATTTCATTTTATAAAATGATAGTGACAATTAAATAATATATTTTTTTTTCATTTGCTGTATTTCATTTTATTTAATGATTTTTTAAATTGTTTATTATATAGAAGATGAGTTTAGTAATTAATTTCTAGGTATATATACCTTCGTAATTTAAATACTAATTTTTCTAAGGGTTATTTATTATAAAATAATATAAGGATATTAATCTTTTCTTCCCTTAGTTATTAATATGATTATAATTAATGTGATTATAATTATCTACTTTAAATTTTGTGGCATACATAATGTACATGCAGGTTTGATTTTGTTTTTTCTATCCACACTTTGATTCATTTGTAAAAATAGTGACATTTGTAAGTGGATTCGCACCAACCTTAACCATCGAAAATGTGGCAATAATCATAAAAGAAGATAATGTGCGGAATAGCAGATCGGAGCTGAGTGTAGTAGCAATTCGCAGGATATGGTTCTGCGTAATCTCGTTAAGAGTATATGAGTACTCGACTCTTAACTCGTAAATGATAAAATATTTCTGAGCCTGTGTATGAATTCCACAATGGTTCTCTGAAGTTCTAAATATTGAGAACAATCTCTAGGCTACTTAATCGTAATTTTTAAAAATTGTTGTTATTTTGATCCATGACTGTTTGTGGTATTTTGCTAATTAAAACATGTGAGTAGAGCCTTCAATCCCACGTGATACCTGCCAGCATCTACGGCAACTAAGAAAAACGAAATTGATGAAATAATGGCGGGAAATGCTTGTTATGTTTCAATTCCGAAATTGCTCAGTTCGCGAATTCTGTCCAGAAAATTATTAGAAGTTAAAATTTACCAAACTATCATGCTGTTCTTTGTGGTATCTTACGTTGAGTGAGGAACAGCGCCTTAAGGTTTTTGAAAATATACTATTTCTTAAAATATCCGTACCAAAGGAGGCTGAGTTAACAGGAAAATTTAGAGAGCTTTAATTTACAAAACGTCGACTTGGTGGAACTGTACCCCGTAAATATAATTCAGGATATCACATTGCGCTAATATGATGGGTATGTGAAGTTGTAGGGCTTAGTAACGAACGGACCCCTAAAAATTTAATAAGTACAATATCGTGGAAGGATTTGACGTAATCTGACTGATCTTATGGATTTGGGTTTGGAACGGTTCACTGAACAAATATAAGTAAACAGTTATTGTGGTATTTGCATCAAAACTTGGGGTTCACTAAGCTATCATTATTATTTTTTTTTTAAATATTATTATTTCACATTATTTTGCACCGATAATGCAGCTAACAATCTTATTTCAAGACATATTATTGGGTTGGATCAAAAGAAACGTCTGATTTTTAAGAGACCACAATCCCTTTAAATTAATTTATCATTTATCTTTTATTTTCATACCACATCTTTAAGTATTTATTGTATTGTTATATCGATTAAATTTTGCGGTAATGTTTCAAAAGCATTTTAAAACTTCAACCTGGATTTCGATGATAGTGTGGTGATTAAAGAACTGCATGGCGGTGGTTCTCTAAGTTTGACGATAAAAGTCTTAACAACGAGTGTCAAGATGAATTTAAAAATCGCAGGAAATTGCTAATGCGTAGAACTCTTTAGAAATAGTATTTTATGAGCTATATGAAAATTGTTTTCTGTTACACTGTATCCGGGAATCAACTCCTGTGGGTTCTGAAGCCCTCCTGGAGTCCACCCAGCCTCTTAAATTGGGTACCCTTAATTGGATAAAAATCTGGCGGTTGAGCATGATTCTGACCAAATCATCTCTTTGCATAACCGTTGGTTTAGTAACAGTACTTCTTTACTAAGTACTGAACCCTTGACCCTTCATGGGTTGTAGCGGTATAGATTTTAATTTTTAATTTTAATGAGCTATATGAGATGTATTTTAGCTCTGCCAGAATCCTGCGATTTTGGCCTGCGCCTCCATTACCCCGACGAACTGCGGGGACGAGAAATTCTAATTCATTTTAAAATTGCAGGCTCTTGCTATTGTAGAGAACTCTTTAGAAATGGTTTCACTGCTTTACGCGCTGTATTTTAGTTGGTCAAGAACTCCTCGATTTCGGCTAGGTTCTCAACCCATTACGCCAAAGTTTTAATTCATTAAAAAATCGTAGGCTGTTGAAATGTTAGTTGGCGGTAAAAATCTACAGAATAGGTTAAATAAAAAAACAAACTTTTTTTGTTAAATGTGCCGCTATTAAAGAAAAGCGGTGATATCTATTGTTATATATCTGGTTGGAATTGAAAGGTGAGAGAAATGTCATCTATTGAACTAGTATTGCAAATCCTTTGGCTATTGAAATATTGCTTGATATTCCTACTTGGCTAAACATTTAGCCTCCAAACGGATAATCAAACAAAATGTATGGCATTCAAAACATTATTTCTGTTAATTAATAAAACGAAACTATAACTATCGTTTGGTAAGATCCGATAAAATTAAAATGAGTTAGAAGGTGAATCCTGTTGTACTAACAGGTAAGTCACGTGTTATGGAATAAGTTATTTCAAATTAAAACAAGAATTTTAAACAGCTACCTTATGAATAAGCAATGTACACGGCGTAATGGTTGTTTCATTAAAACAAGTGAAGCAATGAAGACGGGGACATTATTGTGTCATTAAAAAGGCTAACAATACGAGTGGTGGGGGAAAGGGGTCTAATAGGGAACCAGGAGAACACGCTCTGAATCCTAAATGGAGAGGTAAAGGTAAAACAAAAAACAGGGAGAAAAACTGCCCTCGTGGAATATCGTCTTAATAAAAGGCATTTAGCAGTAGCCCTCGGGCAAAGAGGTCCTTAAATTTCTCGTTTAGTGTGGGGAAGGGGGGTACCTAATCCGAAAAAGCACCCCCATCCCTCCACAACCGAATAATGGCAGAAATTAAAACGAAGTGGTGAGGAGCTAATGAAAGGTGGGAAATTGGATGGGCTTAGTAATTGGGAGCGGCCCTGGACGTGTCGCGAATACCTTTCTTGTTTGCTATAGTCACTTGTCTTGTACAGGTCGTCCCCATGTAGTTCCCACCTCTATTACATTAAACCTTTACTCAGTATTTCTATACGCGTATAATTTATAAATTCTTAGATATATATATATTATATCTAACATGTAATCAACATTACTTGATATCCATGTTATCCAGATGTCTTATATAGGCATGGCTCTCGATTTCGTAGAACATATTCAACCAAATCATGAATTCTATTTTAAGCTTTGGATTGGGTACCTTGAGGCGTACTCATGTTCACTACCACTGGCGAGTTGAAGTGGTTCTTTCCTTTAACCGTAGACAATATTTTATTGAACCTTACCTACACCAAAACATCACTTTTTTTTTTTACATCACTTCTTAGCATCCTCGCTACATCTACGGTCTACAATACAAATCCTTAATCCACTCAAAGGAAACCTTTACTAATTTTTTCCATTCTTCTTTCCTATCTTCATTCAAATCCTTCTTCAGACTACACCTTCTCATACCGCAAATCAACATTCTCTAATCATGAAATCTTAATATAAGAACAGGCTTAAGATTAGAAGTGAATATTTTTTTTTTAATATATTCCATCTACCTCATATTTATACGTTTAAACATGTCATTTTTTTTAATGGTTCAAATTCTCCATTGAGAACCTTCACAGCCCCAGAGTGGGAATGTTATGGATTCATTCCTCGGGGCTGCCGCGCAATAAATTCTGACTCATCCAGGTGGAACTCGAACCCACACCCTTTTGAATCAAGCAGTCTGGGACTCTCGCCTAATGCACATGCGCTTTATATATTTGTATGTGTCCATATATACATAAGTGTTCCATATAAAATAACAGATTATTTCATATTCTTTTATTTAATTTTGTACTTAATATGGAAAATAAATTTATTTTATTTTCTGATATGCTTTATATAATGACATTGTTGAACTTAGCTGAGTTTCTTGTTGGATGTTTATTCTTATAATTTTACATCACTTTTATTGTTTAGAAATATATTCCCATATTAAAATTTATTTTCTATATATCTATCAAATAAGTATTATAAATAAATCATTCTAATTACCTAAAAAGGTTTTGTAAACAAAATTACGATTCCTCCCAGAACAAAATAACTATAATATTATATCTCTTTGCATACAGCCGATGCTAAAAGACATTCGTTTGCTTTGTCAGCGGCTGATCGATCTCGAGAGTCCTGTCCAATTATATTCGTTGTTAAAATCATTTTCAAACCGGCTTCTTTAGCAACACAATTAGGGAATTCGCTTTACAACCCAATTGGGTTAGTTTGTAGGATGATAATTAAAGGATAATTTTATTTTTATGGCTTTCTATTATACTCTGCAGAAATATTGGTTACTAAATGTATCTATTGTAGTTTCCAAAGGAGAAAGTTGTAGTGGAGTATGCTAAGTTGTTATCTCAGCAACCTCGAATCAGCAGCGGTGTCGGTTCGTATCCGGTCTTGGTTGGTTAACTTAAATTTCGTACCGGCCCCACGGAATCTAAAATCGACCTTCTGACTCGAATTGGAATAGATTGGTGTCCTGTGTGATTATTATCCCGCGTGTCGAAATCGACCAGATAATGGGTAACTAAAAATCTATTAATTGTTTGCCTTTGATGTAGCGATTTCAAGAAATAGTTAAATTATTTAAAAAAACAATGAAGCAGAAGGAAACGGTTTTCCAAAAAAAAAAAACACAGTAGAAAAATTCAAAACCAAACATGAAAATGGAGTAAGGAATTTCAATGCAAAAAATCAAATTATAAGAAGTACAAGAAACTTAATTCTCAAAATAAAATATTTTATTACTCGCTGAACTAAATGCTTTGTGTCCTCCGGCCGGGACGACATGAAATGCGAATACAAATTGCACTACCGTCACAATATCTGAAGCAATTTCAACTCAATATGGATTATCCACAGTCTCTATGTTTTGCCAGTTAATCTACTATATTTTCAAGCATTTATTTTATTTTCGAAATATTGGCTTTTCTTCAAGTCTCGTATAAACCTTTTTTTACATTTCTGGATAACAAAAAAATTTTACTTCGAGAGCTGTAAATGTTCTTATCAAACTTAATTCATTTTGAATACATCCATTAGTTCAGAAATTATTCAGTAAGGTTTAATTAATAATTATTTTTTATATATTATTTAATCTGAATAATTTATATATGTTCGCAATAATTTTGAACAATCCTTTATTAGATAAGAACAGCCAAGATAAAAAAAAAGTCATAAAGGCTATTGTCAGACCAACGCTGCTCTACGGTGCACCCCTAATGCGACATCTATACAAGAGCACTCTTAAAAAAACTGTAGACGCTAGAGAGGACCAGGATTACTATTATACATGATGAACTCCAGCTTCCCTCTGTGCCGGAGTACATGGGCCGGAGGCACATCAAAGTTTTTGATGGCCTAAAGACCTGCACCAAACCGCTGTTCAGGGAAACCGCCCCTCCACCAAGACCAGGGATGTGGCAAGGAACTATTCCCTCGGTGGATATACTCGCAGAGGGAAAGGGTTTGGGCTCTGCAGTCTAAACCTACCATATTTAACGACCAGCACAGTGGACCCTCCCCGCTCAACATATGACTGAATTGCATAAAATGGTGTGATGCGCGCGCCGCACTAGGTTTTTATTCTTTTACTATAGCCTTTAATCTGCCCTTTAGGTTTGGGAGCCCTCCTTTGACATACTTAACTTTTATAAAGTAGGTACTCTTAAATGGAGAAAAAATCGTTCGATTGAGTGTGATCTTAAACAGATCATCTTGCACAACCGTTGTTCTAAAAACATCATTTCCTTATATTCTTTATATAGGAGTTTACTCCTGACTTTGTAGCTCGTAGCGGTGTAGGTTTTTTTAAGTTGAAAATTGAATTTTTGATTCAAATATTTAAACTCAAGCAATGACGTTTTCTCTATCAGTAGTCTGTTATTCTCACTTCGATCGTGATCTTTGAAGTTCTAATTTTTTACCTTTTTCATTTAGTATTTAGATTTTGTTAATTCTCCTGATATAAAATTATTGATATATATTTGTATTATATTGAGGAATAAATATTGGTAAATATCCTGATTCAGAATTGTTAGTATAATATAGAACAATAAAAGTAACTGACAGTGGATGAATATGTATCTAACTCGGTTTTGATGAAAAAAGTTACCCTACTCTCATCCCCACACCCTCATTTCAAAGCTGTCACATATCATCAAAGGGTTCACTCCCAGCGCTAATGGTGGCAGTACAATATAAATGACAAAGTTCATTACTGTTTATGTGTTTATACAGAATGTATGTACAATATAAAATGAATATCTCATTTATCCGGCATCGTAGTCCAAATTAGTCGAAGTAGAATTAGTAACACAATGCCGACATAGTAGTGGCTCATTTAGCTAAGGGTCTGCTCCCTGCAGTATTTAGCACTAATTACAGAAAGTTTCTCGAGTGCGTACTCCATCTTCTAGTGCCACTCCGTTCCTTCTGTTCTCCTCTTCTTGCCGAGGAAGAAGCAGTCTCTCTGGTGTACTTTTCCGTCTTGATTTTAGAGAAACCATTGATTAGGAAAGAAAATGAATTCGGCAACCTAAGAGTATAAATGCTGCAAAATCTACCCCGTGACTAGAAAAAAAATATGTTTTCCATTCCCCCCAAGTGTATTCATTATCACCGATAAAAACTTTAGTAATCACTTTAATTTTTTTTATTTATTTGTTTTAATAAAAATTTTGATTTCATAAATATTCATTATTACATTGTGATATCTTTCTCTTGTCAATCATGATTGAGTTGAAATTAATCCGCGCTCGTTTTAGAACAGATATTTCTTTATTATCCACTGTGGCAGTACTTCCACGTACTTATTTTCCAAATAAGCCATTCTGTTGATAGGTTGACTAACTCCAATATCAACTGTTTTCAAAAATTTACGTTTAAACTTTATTATATTTATTTTTCTGGAATAATATCCTTTATTCCACTTCTTTATCCTTGTCATATGTGAACGATGTTTCGGGATTTTTTGTCCATTATCCAGTTCTAAAATAACATTATTTACAATTACATTTTAATAAATAATTTAAAAGTGATTTGCATGTAATTCAGTATTTTAATATTTTACAATTTTTAAAAGTTGTTGAGATTAAAATTATCTGAGATTAAAATTATCTTTTGGACACATGTCTACTTATTAACTTGATTTCTAAGCTTATAACTTGTTATTTGTAGTTAAAGTACCTTTAATAATATTTATCATAAAAAATTGTAACATGTATACATAGGTTTAGAAGAAATACGAAAGTATAGCATTTGACTAAAATTTACATTCTGCTCTTAGCCAATTATTCAATGCTAAATTGTTATAGAATCAGTATTGAAAACACTTAGAAAGATTTTATGACTTTAGACAGATTTTAATCATCCTCTGATCTGAAAGGCTCAAGGTTAAATGAAGTAAATAAACCAACTATTTAATAGCTATTGTTACATGAAAACATTAATTAGAAAGAATAAACGGGAAGATGCACTGCACATGCCCATGCCAGACCAACGGACAAATTATGCTCGAACAGACATGGGAGCGGCATGACTTATGTTTGCCAATATTATATCACCTTTTAAATATATCATTTTATTTTTTTTTTTTATATCATTGACTGTATATAAAAATAACGTATGGATGGGGTAACTTAGAATCAAAATAAAACACATTACCCTAATAATTTTCCCTTCTCTATTCTTGCCTGGAGCTGGATTTTATACTTGATAATGAGAGCTTACGATCTTGTGGCATATGTGAAGAATTGGAAGGAATATGTTCCATCGTTATTTCATTATTTTATAGTCTTGGTTTACACACATAAAACATAAATGAATGGTATGGAGTAATGTATCATTTCTTATTATAACTATCTATTTAAAAAATTGGCCTCGCTTGGTCTTTTCTTTATTGTAACATAATTGATTTCATAAATTTTAATTTAATTTAATACTGCAATCCTGAAATCTTAAAAATTTAAATAGAGGTTGTTACCGTAAAAGTAACTGCAGTTGAGAGAATATAATAAGATAATACGACACCAATAGTTAACGAGGTACCATTCTGTCGAAAATGACCTATATCTGCCATATATAACACAAGTGAAAATTGGGGGGTTGGACAAGTTTGAAACCAACTTCCTGTATGATAAACTTGGCTAGCTCATTAGCGCGTTTCTCTTCCACCTAGCGGTCCGAATGCCAACTACGCTCGGCCAATTTACTTTCCTCTCTAATCATGAATTTTAGGCCTTCCTTCTCTTCGTATTCCCTTGTTCCAGTGGTCATAGCAGCTTCGGCCAAAATAAAATTAAAACGAAAAAAATCAATAGTTCAAGAAAACTATAATTAATTAAGTTTTATAACTATAATTAATTAAGTTCAAGAAAACATTAATTAAAACTAACTGGCTGATAGTATTGGCTATTGTATTCACTTTATCTCCTTATTAGTAACCTTATGGAGGAGGTGAATCTTTTTAGGAAGCATTATTATAATTTTTTAAACATAGATGACCTTCGCCTGAAAAAACAGAATAAATTATCGATCTTTCCAAATTTTGCACAACCAGGCATCATCATGGCATTATTAACAAATGAAAAAACACTAATCAAATAGTTTTTGATTTTAGACTTTTCTCATCCAATTCAAAACATGCCCGAATCCTTTATAATCTATACAGACGGATCAAAATCAGTACAATCAGCAGCATCATCCTTTGTAACTAATGACTCAATGTTCAAAATTAAATTCCACAAATTATGCAACATATTCACTACCGAAATAAATGCAACAACACCAGCACTTCTGTTTGTCCTTGAACCACGCCAACATAACAATAATTACAGACTCATTAAGCTCCATAAAAGGTTTAGATTGTATGTATCCAGAGCATCCGAAAATTTCCTTCATCCATTTTCACTTAAAAACTCTACATAATACGGGTATATCAATTACATTTATATGGGTTCCAAGCCATGTAGGAATCGCAGGGAATAAACTTGCCGATCACGCTGCAAGAGAAGCACTAGCGCTTCCGGGACGGAGTAAAGCAATTTTAACTCCGTCAGAGCAGGCCTCTTGGAAAGGAAGTCGAAGATAAATGGCAATGCCTGTGGAATGAAATCTCAATGAATAAATTAACATTGAACGGAAGAAAAACAATAATAATAATAAAATAAATAAATAAAATAATAAATAATCAAATTAAAAAATAAATAAAATATAATCGAAATTAAATTAAATATAAATGGGTTTAATGACCAATGAAGTTTTGCGCCACCAAATAAAAACAAACAAATCAAATAGTAAAAAGACTTACCATTCAGACACGGAATATAAAAACTAAATAAGCAAAAAGATTACTAAAAAATAATTGGTGCTTTTTTTTTTTTTTTTTTTAATAATTTATTTATTGATATTTACAACTGTATACACATATATACAACATGTAAATTTGCTGTAGGTGACATAGTGACATGATAAAAACATGTGGAGAATCTACCCATTGATAGAACTCCAAAAACATTTCTAGAGGAGAAGATCACGAGGCCATCTTCTTTTCGAGGATTATTAGAAGGCAGGCTAGAAACGAGTTGGTTTGGGTGGTTGGGAAGTTTATTATGGAAG